>NC_072486.1:20919166-21222196 GCF_027574615.1 Eptesicus fuscus
AATGAAGATGATTATGCAAGCAAATAGGGAACACATCTTTAAAAAATTTTTTAATTGATTTCAGAGAGGAAGGGAGAGGGAGAGATAGAAACATCAATGATGAGAGAGAATCATTGATCAGCTACCTCCCGCACACCCCCTACTGTGGATGAGCCCGCAATCCAGGCATGTGCCCTTACCGGGAATTGAACCTAGTTCATAAAAGGATACTCAACCACTGACCCACACTGGCCTGGCAGGAACACATCTTTATAAGATTTGTTTTATCATAAATATCCTGTATTCTCATTGTAATCCTTGTTATATGTGGTCTGATTACTAAAATAGCTTCCTAACTTATTTTCCTCTGATCTCTTACCATGGTAATTCAACGTTTGGCTATATTTCTATTTTTAAAATACTGATTCATTATATATTTTTTAAATTGTTATGCTTCTCCTTTCCTTATGATTAACACCAAGTTTTTATTATTCAACTTTTAAGGACCCCTGAGCTTGGCCTTTTATTGAGTAAAGAAGTTGTTTTTCTTTCCACATCAGGATTGACATGTCCTCCATAATATTACAGAGACTCTGAGGCAACATAATCTAGACAACATATATGACCTTAAGCATTTCCCTGAACCTCTGAATTTTTCATAGTTATATCTGAATGAGAATAATAAAACTCAACTTACAGAATTATTATTAGTAATAAGTAGAGTAAATCACTTTGCACAATGCTTTGAAGATAGTGAGTTCTTTTTATGAGTGTTGGTTCTCTTTCTTCACCTTCCTGCTCCCTTTTATTTACTACTAGAGGCCCGGTGCACGAAATTCGTGCACTCGGGGGTTCCTTAACCCAGCCTGCGCCCTCTCCAATCTGGGACATCCCTCTCATAATCTAGGACTGCTGGCTCCCAACTACTCACCTGCCTGCCTATCTGATTGCCCCTAACCACTTCTGCCTGCCAGCCTAATCACCCCCTAACCACTCCCCTGCCAGCCTGATTGATGCCTAACTGCTCCCCTGCCAGCCAGATTGCCCCTAACTGCCCTCCCCTGCCAGCCTAGTCACCCCTAACTGCCCTGCCCTGCCAGCCGGGTCACCCCTAACTGCCCTAACTGCCCTGCCCTGCCCTGCCAGCCGGGTCACCCCTAACTGCCCTAACTGCCCTCCCCTGCCAGCCTGGTCCCCCCCAACTGCCCTCCCCTGCCAACCCAGTCACCCCTAACTGCCCTCCCCTGCCAGCCTCATTGCCCCTAACTGCTCTCCCCTGCTGGTCTGGTCCTCCCCCCAACTGCCCTCCCCTGCAGGCCTGGGTCCCCCCCACACTGCCCTCCCCTGCAGGCCTGGTCCCCCCCCCCCAACTGCCCTCCCCTGCAGGCCTGAGTCCCCCACAACTGCCCTTCTATGAAGGCTCAGTTGCCCCCAACTTCTCTCCTCTGCCAGCCTGGTCCCTCCCAACTGCCCTTTCCTGCTGGCCATCTTGTGGCAGCCATCTTGTGTCCACATGGGGGCAGCCATCTTGTGTTTGGAGTGACGGTCAATTTACATATTACTCTTTTATTAGATAGGATACCCATAGCTATTTTAATTGGGTGTGCCATTCATTTTGTGCCTAATATAAGTTCTATATACATATCTTCATTAATTGTCTCTTTTCAAGGTTCACCAATGAAGCTTCACTTGTAAAATATTAAGTGTGAAAAGAGAAATTTTACATAAAAGGAAATAAGTCATTCATTGGTCCTTGCATTTGCATAACTGAGCATGGCTGTGATAGGCAGTGACAGCTTGAACTCTAAGTCTTTGAGAGCTACAAAGCGGTAACCACATTTCTGTGGCATCTGTAGCAGTTCTCTCAGATTCAGAAAAACACAATTATTTTTCAGTTGCACTTCACTCTGGTGTTTCTGTTCTGCTCCTGTGCCTTGTTTCTCAAGGTATCTTCCCTTAAATTAAGGTGAGCTAGTTGAAAGTGTTTTCACAGAAAGGAGCCATGACCAAGTGATCTATGCCCTAGAAGCAGTTTCTAGCAACAAAAGGATTTTGTGGACATTTCAAATGATATAAAGTACATAAAATTACATCTTCATTCTAGAGTTAAGGATTCTCTGGGAAATAAAACTTTTCTGAGATCATAGCATGGGAGCTTTTTAGTGTTGCTCTTTTGTTTATCACTGACACTTTTTTCCCCATCATCTTGCAACTTTTGTCCTTTAGTGTTTACTTTAGTGAGTTATACATTCTTTGGTTGGCTAAAGTCATTTCATTTCATCATAGACAACTATTCATTTAGACCTCAAGCATCTCCAAGAAGTATTATATATAAATATTTGATTAAAATATTGGCTTCTGGCTCTCAAGAGAACAGGCATAAAAACCATAGCCCCATTTATAAACCACACTGACTGAGTCTAATAAAACAACAGTATCTATAAGAACCTGACAAGTTAAAAGCAAGCTCAAGAACTTCAACTATATTCTGGATTTATGTTATTTCTGCTTTTTCCTATTCTTTAGATATAAACTTTTAGGCAATCATCTAATTTGTAGATGCCTATAATTATGTGTAATTCTAGACTAATTGCTCTGGGGAATACACATTATTTTACAGTAGGTTGTGGTCTAAGGAATTGGCAGTGTAGTTGGAGAAGAAAGAATAAAGCATAAAATGTTAGATATTTAAATTAAAATGAGGCTATGCCCTAGCTGGTTTGGCTCAGTGGATAGAATGTCAGCCTGCAAAATGAAGGGTCCCAGGTTTGATTCTGGTCAAGGGCACATGCCCGGGTTGTGGGCTTGATCCCCAGTAGGGGGCGTGCATGAGGTAGCTGATCAACCATTCTCTCTCATCATTGATGTTTCTCTCTCTCTCCCTCCCCCTTCCTCTCTGAAATCAATAAAAAATATTTTAAAAAATGAGGCTGTAACTAACAATCATTTCATAGCCTCCTTCAGCTTCACAATAAAAGACATAAAAATAAAAACATAGAAAAAGATTACCACCATTTGTCCACCATCCAGAACTGAAATATCATTGCTGTTATGAACACATAAACAACTGTTGGACATAGAAACCGGGACTCAAAAAAACTGTTGGCCCAGAAAGAAACTCACTATAGACTGATTCATTTGCCTCTCAGCATAACTATTATTGCTTGTCTCATTTTCGGTTCCTATAAGTGTATTCCTAGTATCACATGAGCTCACTCATCTAGGGGAAATGATGAACAACATAGACTGAAGAACAAGAACAGCATCGATCAGACTGTCAGACCTCAGAGGGAAGGTAGGGGAGGGTGGGGACAAGGAAGATAGATCAACCAAAGGACTTGTGTGCTTGCATATGAGCCTAACCAGTGATCACGGACAACAAGGGGAGGGCGGCATCCGTGTGGGGGGGTTTGGGAAGGGAATGGGGGGGGGTTGATGACAAATATGTGATACCTTAATCAATAAAGTAATTAAAAAATAAAATAAAAAAAGAGATATGAAAAATCATTAGCTAGTAATATAATCTAGAAGAAATTTCAATGAATTGAAAGACTATTATAACTGAATTGAGAACGTAATCCAAGTCTATTTAACTGCTGGAAACAGAACATACCTCTTGGTCTGAAGGAAGATTACATGGACTTTTCTCCATCCTCTATCCCCCAGTTCAGAAATGAAAGGGCAACCATCTATACTTCATTGGTGCTGTTTTTTAGACAACCTGAGTGCTACTCTCATCATTCTACCCTTGCCATCTTTTATACTAATTTGTAATGAAAGTTCTAGAGACAATTACTAGTAGGCAGGGAATGGGGTGAAACACTGCTCTACCATATTTGTAGATAAAGTATGAGGAGAGAAAGAGAGGAAAAAAATAGCAGTTTACATTAGGGATTATGGTTTTTCATATATGTCCCATATGTTAAAAAGCAAAGGGATAGTCCCATACACAGATGACACAGTCCCATCTGAGGCTATCCAAGACTCCTCCAAAATCTCTGGATTGAGGTGTGGTTTAGGAAAGTGGGTTCAGTTATTCAAAGTGGAAAAGAAAGGTGGGAGTACGGGCAATCCACACACCTTATTTATTTGTAATGACTGGGCATCTTTTCCTTTCTATGTTGCAAGATCTGTATATTGCACCATGTGCCCACCACCCACTCAAACCTTCTTGTGCTACCATATATTAGGACTCCCTTCTCTCCCCACTTTCTTCCCTCTGGCAACAACCACACTGCTGTTTGTGTTCATGAGTTTCAGTTTTATATCCTATATATGAGTGAAACCATGACTTGTAGCTTTTCCTGACTGACTTATTTCACTTAGCATAATGTTGTCAAGGTCCATCCATGTTGTTGCAAATAGCAGTATTTCATTCTTTCTTATGGCTGAGTAGTATTCCATTGTGCGTATATGTACCATATCTTCTTTATCCAGTTCTCTAATTCAGGACACTTTGGTTGTTTCCATGCCTTGGCCCCCATGAATACTGCTGCAGTGAACATAGGGGTGTATATATCTTTACAAATACATGATTAAAATTTAGGACAGATATAAAGAGATAATTCTGGTGTTTGTGTGTGTGTGTGTGTGTGGGGTGGGGTTGTTAGCTTGCCTGTACATTTCTTTTTTTTTTTTAATCTTTATTGTTGAGATTATTACAGATGTCCTCTTTTTTCCCCTCATTGCCCCCCTCCACCCAGTTCCCACCCCACCCTAGGCCCTTGTCACCCTATTGTCTGTGTCCTTAGGTAATGCATATATGCATATAAGATTTTGTTTAATCTCTTCCTGTCACCCCACCCCCTTCCCTCTGAGAATCCTCAGTCTGTTCAATTTCTATGCCTCTGATTCTATTTTATTCACCAGTTTATTTGTTCATTAGATTTCTTATTCATTTATTTTAATTTTTAGATTTAATTGTTGATAGGTATGTATTTGTTGCCCTTTTGTTGTTCATATTTTTTATCTTTTTCTTTTTCTTCTTCTTCCTCTTCTTAAAGAATACCCTTCAACATTTCATATAATACTGGTTTGGTGGTGATGAACTTCTTTAGCTTTTTCTTGTCTGTGAAGGTCTTTATCTGACCTTCAGTTCTAAATGATAGCTTTGCTGGGTATAGTAATCTTGGTTGTAGGTCCTTGCTATTTATCACTTTGAATATTTCTTGCCACTTCCTTCTGGCCTGCACAGTTTCTGTTGAGAAGTCAGCTGACAGTTGTATGGGCATTCCCTTGTAAGTAACTAACTGCTTTTCTCTTGCTGCTTTTAAGATTCTCTCTTTGTCTTTAGCCCTTGACATTTTAATCATGATGTGTCTTGGTATGATCCTCTTTGGGTTCCTCTTGTTTGGGACTCTCTGTGCTTCCTGAACTTGTAAGTCTATTTTTTTCACCAGGTAGGGGAGGTTTTCTGTCATTATTTCTTCAAATAGGTTTTCAATATCTTGCTCTCTCTTCTTCTGGCACACCCATAATGTGAATGTTGGTATTCTTGAAGTTGTCCCAGAGGCTCCTTACACTATCATCATATTTTTGGATTCTTTTTTCTTTGTGCTTTTCTGATTGGGTGTTTTTTACTTCCTCATATTTCAAATCATTGATTTAATTCTCAGAATCCTCTAGTCTACTGTTGAATCTCTGTATATTATTCTTTATTTCAGTCAGTGTATGCTTAATTTCTGACTGGTCCTTTTCCATTTTTTGGAGGTTTCTAGAAGATTTTTGAGTAACTTTATAACTGTGGTTTTGAACTCTATATCCAGTAGTTTGCCTTCTTCCATTTCTTTCATTTGTGACATGTTTCTTTGTCTCCACATTTTGGATGCTTCTTGTGTTTGTTTCTATGTATTGGGTATAGCTGCTATGTCTCCTTGAGTTGGTTGAGTGGCCTTGTGTAGTAGGTATTATATAGGGTCCAGTGGCTCAGGCTCCCTAGTCACCTGAGCTGGTAGCTCTAGGTGCACCCCTTTGTGGGCTGTGAGCACAGTCTTGTTGTAGTTGAGACTTGATTGCTGTTGGTGTCACTGGGAGGAAGTGACCTCCAGGCCAATTGGCTGTGAGGATCAGCTGAGACTACAGTGGGAGAGCTGCTGTGCAGGAGACACCCCTATGGAGCAGGACTTGCTTCAATGGGGCTTTGGTGTTCACTGAGTCTTCCCCTTGAGTGTGTCACTTATGGATGTTTAGAGTTGTAATCTGGTATGGTCTGACACTGACCACTGGGTACTCTGGCTCTTGGGGCTCCAGGGAGGTGCAAACTCAGCTACTGCCTGGGGCCACCCAGCAAGAGCTACAGAGAGATCTGTAGATTCTTCTTCTTTGTATTGGGTTTAAAAGTGCCCAAATGAGGCCCAACTTATGAAGCAAGGCAGGCTGTTGCTGGTGCCGGGTCTTGGGCCCTTTATTGAGAGATTTGGGGTTCCCTGACCCAGCTGCATCTTGATTGAGAGATTGTAGCCTGAACAATGACAGGCCATTCGTATGCAAAAGCTGCTGCACACAGCTTGAGTGGGTTGTAAACAGGATGAGGCTGGGTTTTAGGGCATCACCAGGGTGGAGCAAACAGAAATGGCTGCCAGTCAGCCCTGTGACCGACCAGGGAAGTCCCAGCATAGGAAAAATGATCCCCGTGAGCACCTCCATGTGGGAGAAAGCCGCCTCCAAGTTCCTGCCCTGATGCCAAACAATTCAGGTCTTCCTTATATGTCTGTGTCCCCAAAGCCTCGCCCTGGTGCTGGAGCTCAGAGGAAACAGGACCTTGTAAGTTCAGTTAGTGGTGTCAGCCTTTTAAGGGGAAAAGCTGGGTCTCCAGCAGCCTCTGTGTCACTGAGCCCCAGTCTGCACTGGTTTTTACAGCCCATAGTTCTTACTGCTCATAGGGACTTCTTTTCCCAGCTCTGTGAGCCTGGGCTGGGAGTCTGGTGTGACGCTGGGACCCCTTGATCCTCTGGCTGGCCTCTGCAGAGACAATCTCCCTCTGGATTAAAAAAAGCGACACACATGGATGCCGAACCAGCCTGTTCAGCACCTCTGCACATTTTACCAGTCTCAGTATGCTTTCTTCTTTACTTCTCTAGTTGTAGGACTTCCATTCATCCCGCTTTCTAGCGGTTCTGGATGATAGTTGTAATTTTGATGTGATTGTGGGCGGTGGCAAGGACAGGTGTTTACCTATGCTGCCATCTTCAAATCCTCTGTCAATAATTTTGTTTTTATCCAGCTTCCCAAGGCAGTGACTCCAGACTATACTCTCATAAATATTGTTTTGTTTTTCTAATGCTCACCCAAGGATATTTTTCATTGATTTTCAGAGAAAGTGGAAGAGAGAGGGAAAGACAGAAATATCAATGTGAGAAAAACACATTGATTGGTTGCCTCCTGTGAGTGTCCTCCAAAGCCCTGGCCAGGGAGGAGCCTGCAACCAAGGTACATGCCCTTGACTGGAATCTATCTACTGAGCCTATTTATGGCTGGGGCTCATAAATATTGTTTTTTTACCTCCATATACCTCACACTGTGCTTTGGAATTTGCTTTTAAGGATCTATTTTTTATTAGACTAGCCAAGGAGATGTTTTATTCCTTTGTTCTTTGTATTCTTAAGAAAAATGTGATAAGGAACATAAATGCTTCAAAAATTGTGTTTTATTTTAAAGTTATCTGCACTATTAGTTATCTGCTGTGCTACTAAGTGAAAAGGTAAGTTAAAATACAACGTACTCAAAATGACCAATTTTTTGTTAATGAAGGAAAATTAGGCATGTGTATATTTGTATGAGATAAATTGTGGTGTAGAATGATACATGAAAACTGATTTCCTTAATGAAGTAAGGTTTTCAACATGGTAGAAAATAGGAGCCATTTTTAAAAATATAATTTTAGATTATGTAACTTATGAAATTAGGTAATATGTTTTGAGTGCTTACAGGGATCAGACACTTTTCTAAGTTCTTTACTTATTTTAACTAATTTATACCTCACAGCTAATAAATAAGGCTCTATTATTTCCCCATTTTATAAACAGGGAAATTTAAGCACAAAAAGTTAGGGACTTTCCCAAAGTTCCACAATAGTTGGCAGTTGAGATTCTAAATAGCTTGGTTTTTTGTTTGTCCTTTATTCTGGTCATTTAAGAAGAGAGGCAGTTAATAAATAATATTTTATAATAAGATCAATTTGCTTAATTTAGTCACTTTAACTTATTATACATTTGTCCAGTAGGCCTTAATTCCAGCGTAGAATGAAATGAATTTTGATCCTAGCTAACATTAAAGACCAGTGAGAATAAACCCAATCAATAATTTAAATGAAACTTCCATTTGACAATAGGTAACATGCCAAGGAAAGTCAAGTGTATAAATTCTTTGTGTCTTGAGAGTATCTTTCAGTGTATTCTCTAATTTCTAACTCATACATAGTTAATGCAACTCTTAATTTTCTCCGTGGGATTGAAATACATTAGGGAGGACCAAATTCCCTTCTTTTTTTTTTTTCTGAAATATCCTTTAGGGTCCTTTAATAAAAGATATTTTACAAACGCTGAAGGCTTTTGTGTAAGAATTGACTATACTCTGGAGGTAAACGTCTATGGTGAGTTGTACCATCTGGTACACATGTTTAAATCAGGAAAGCATCTTCTATACAACAATTTTGACAGATGCTCATTTTTAATGGGTAAGCCAGGTTATCCTCAAAGGTACTGAATAGGGAAAACAGTCATATATTCAATGAGTTGAGTTTTCCTTCTTTTAATTTCCCATTTCCCCATAACTGCTTTCATCTCTTCGCTAATTGCTTCATTAATGCTTTGGAAATTTAGGATGTTTGTTATACTCTGCAGTTGTTAGGTCACCTAAGGCAGAGTAAATTCTAAACTTTAATAATCTCAAACTTATCACTGAAATGCTACCATTTATAGTTATTTTTTTTAACAATAAAACATTTTTAGTTTATTCTGACATTTATAGTTCTTTGTGCATTTACACTTGGTAGACTCTTATTTAGGATATTATGGAAATGATATCTCAGTTGATAAGCTTTTAGTTGTGTTCATTTTAATGATTTTTTTTTAGCATATAATATATGAGAGACCTATTGGTATCACTATATATTGCAGATTAAGAGTTGCTTATGGAAATTTTTAACATTAGTATATCTAAGAATAAATACAATGTATTTAAGAGAAATTAGGAGATAGATCTGACTTTCTATTAATATTTGAAGTATAATTGTTACTGAGCTTGTGATAAATATGTTTTAGGTTTAATATGAGTTGATTAAAGTTCTCTTTTTAGACACTTGAAACTTCTCAGGTTAATATTCAAAAACATTAAAATCTCCATGTAGTGATTTTAGATATATTCAAAAGTATTCTAATGAAAATATAACCTCACTTTTGGACAAGGCAAGAAAAATATAAAGTGCTATACAATACTTATTACCTGAATTGATAGATTTAAACTATGTGTTAAAGAAAATATGAATAGCCTGATTGACCTAGCAAGTTTATTTGTATTTATAGATTCAGTTGACTTTAAAAATAGAATGCTAAGGTAGATTCCTTCATTTTTATTTTATTTTACTCAAACACAATATGATACTTATTTTGCCACATAAGTATTCCAATAGATTAAAGAAAACTTTTGTATTAATATAGATTTTTCAAGTATTATATTTGAAATATTATGTTGTTTTCCCTAAACAAATAAAATAAAATCCTGAAACACATTAGAGTAGCATTCAAATGTAATCATTTCATTTAGCTTTTTATCAAGAAACAGTTTGATCTTCAGAACAATCCTCTGAGCTAAGGAAAATATGTGGATGATTATTGACATTGTATAGATGAAGAGATTGAGACACAAAGAGGTTAAGATAATTTTTTTAAGGATGGAATGAGTTCCAACTATGCTGAATACCAGTGTCCTTTTATATCAGTTATACAGGAATGGTCATAAAAATCATAGAATGAGTAATCCTTATATTTGTTATAAAGCATGAGATCACAGAGTTTTATAGTAGTGCAAGCAGTTTTTCCTAGCATTGAAAGAATTTTTAGAAAAGGATACAATTCAAGGGAGATTATATATATATACATTTGAGTAAGTATAACAAATAATTTCATAAATTAAAATAGCCTTCTAAAGTAAAGGCAAAATAATTACGTTCTAATTAACATATGGCACAATAAAATTGCACATAGTTAATTGACTATCTCATTCATTCATTATTTTATGCCACAAATATTTATTGAATATCTACTGGATGTTGGGATCTGTTCTAAGAACTGGGAATAGTAGAATGAATGTCTTTCAGAAAGTTGTCTTTAAACTTGTATAGTTTCTTGAATGCTATATAATGATGATAATTATGGGTACTAATCTTTAAATTCTATGTACTTTCATATTAGGACTTTTTCAACATAATATACATTTGTATTATGAACAGTGGCATGATGATGATTACCACTGCTGTAGTTTAATGTAAAACATATTCAATGATGTTGAATAAAATGAAAGAAAAACCCCTGCCACACACACACACACACACACACACACACACACACACACACAAACAAAAAAATACCACAAAAAAAACCCTGGCTAATAATCTAAGGGTGATAAGAGAAATTGGAATAAAGGTACTTTGTCAGTTCTAATTATCCTAATTTGTAAAAGCAAATATGCCCACCAGATGTTACCACATGAGTTAATTCTGTCTTCAACATTAAAAGTAATTAACTTACATGCTTACACTTGTACAATTTCTTAGATTGCAATTAAATCCACGTTATGACTTTCGACAACACTCTTTGAAACGAAAGCCTTTATTAGAGTGATGTAAATTCTCTGCGAATGGGAAAGTTCTGGCTATCTACTTATACACTATCCTTTGAGGAGATGGCCCGACCAGGGTTAACCACTCCCAGCATTAGTGGCAGGAAGTGGGGCCTTAGACCGTGTCATCCTGCTTTAAGTGGCTGCTTGGCTGCTGCTCATTGAAAATTCCCTTGACATGTTTTCTTTGTCTCCACAACTCCTCCAGAGTCCCATAAAGGGAAAGTAAACAGAGGCAGTGATGCTGTGGCTGTTTTCCATCTGCTGGTCACCTAATTGACTATAATAACAGCAGCTAACATTTATCATATGCCTGACAATTGTCTTAGTGCTTTACATATATCCAGATTTTTAATCCTTACTACAAGTCTTTCCATTGTTTTTTTCAGGATCTGTAGATGCACATACTCAGGCCCAGGTGGTAATGAAGTCAGTAATCACACATTTGAACCGAGGTGGTCCAGATCAGAAGCCACGCTTATAATAAGTCATGACTGTGGAACAAAAACATTTCATGATTTAGATTTTCTACTATTCGTGTTTATCTCTTTGACCTTATCTTCCTTTTTATCCATAAAAGAGGAAAACAAATATCTGTCCTTCCATCACAGAGTTGTCATTGGTAAAAAAATTTATGTATGAAAAAATATTTAGAAACTGTAAAATGCTATGTAAATATGAAGAATTATCATTATCACTTGGCACTATTGACAACCCCCTTCTTTACCCAACTCTTCTTTCTGGCATTGTGGCAATGCTCTATTTTAGCTTTTCTGTTTTTGTTTTTTCTTTTGCGGGCATCATTTTTTTTTAACACCCGCCCAAAAAGGGGGATGGAGGATGTAAATCCAGGGTCTTATCTTAGTCTTGATCTGGAGAATGAAGATGTTACCTACTATGACTTATCCATTTTATAGATAAAGAAACAAACTTTGAGTAGTTATCTGATGCCACAGGTTAATTTCATCAGAGATTGTATTTGTTCAAGGATTCTACTACCTAGTCTGAAGTTCTCCCACTGCATATGTTGGGCTAATTTAATGGGAGGCATTTTTGTATTGTCTTACTTTTACATCAAAGGGTATCAGATTTTAAAGTTAATAATGGTTGAGACATAAAAATTTAAAGAGTTAAATGTTTTAAGATTACTTCTGTATAAGATTGCAAGTAGTAATATCCATTAAAAGTAGAAGATGGAAAAGATTAAACAAATTGTTTTCATAATAAAAAGATATGCAGTATCAGGGCAGAGTAACAAAAAAACATCTGTTTTTACGTCTTTTGGGGTGGGAAAAGAAACTAATTAGTTTGGGACTAATTCAATAGATGTCATTTCATTTTAAATTACTTCTGTTTACCAAAATAATGCATTTAGATGGAATAAGTACAATAAAGAAGATGGGTCTAAAACAGATGTCTAGCAATAGACATTCATACTACTAAAAAACTATACATGGAACTGCCTGCTAGGCAGATTTATGCAGAACTGAATGTTGGGTCATTCTCAAGAAGATGAGTCTGATTGCAATGCTTAGATTTAGTCACAGGGTTTCATTTTCAATCAACAGAGAATATCACTTGGTCAAGCGAGATGGAGTGGTGTGGTTTGGATTTGGCAGGGAAGAGGTAGGTGAAGAAGAGAATTGGTTGCTTTTATCAGTCCACGTAGAAAATTGACACAAGTGTTTATATTTTTGTTTATTTTTAATTTCTAATTTATATTGCTTTCAATTTGGACTGTGCATATACATTTGTGTATCCACATCTAGATTTGTATTCACACAGGTTTCCTCAGAGTTAAGCAATAATATATATATTGTATTTAATTTAGAAAAGGTTTCATTAAACTTAACCAACCCTTTGTGCAGAGTTTTTGTTTGTTTTGTTTTTTAATAAGGAAGAGAATGGTTGGAATGTTAGTCTGAGATGGTAGCAACTAATTATGTCCAAAACGTAAAGGAATTTTAATTTAAATTGGCAGAGTATTTATGATAAAAACAAAGTGCTATATTTAAACTTCATTGGCAAACTGAGTATCTTTGGGCATTTTCTTAGTGATACATAACCTCATAACCTATACAAAATAAATAGTACATAAACAATACTTATTTTGTAACTAAGTACTAGTTTTTCTTTCCCTGGATACTATGAGTACTCCTTAAATATTAATCTATTTATTTAAAACTAGAGGCCCGGTACACAAAATTTGTGCATGGATAGGGTCCCTAGGCTGGCAATCATGGCCGATCTGCGGGGCAACTGGTGGGGTGATCAGGGGCCCTGCAGGCTCCTCCTGCCTTGGCTGGCCTGGGGCCTGAGGGCTAGGGGCAGCTCCTGCATGGAGCATCTGCCCCCTGGTGGTCAGTGCACATCATAGCGACTGGTCGTTCCACCATTTGGTCAATTTACATATTAGGCTTTTATTATATAGGATATTTCCTTCATGCCTTTACACAATACATGGGGCAAGTGTTGGATAGGATGAATATAAGTCTTGTCACTCAGAGTTTATGATTCCTTAGGGATAGAGACTATGACTTCCAAATCATGGTGATATGGACTATGGGATTGGAACTTTTAGTATGCTCTATGAACATAAGTAAAGCCAGCAAATCTAGGCTGGTGTAGGGCACTAGTAGATATGCAAGAATCCAGAGAAGGTTACTTGGCTGCAATTTGCAAAGCATGGAGAGTTGGCAAAATCAGATTATGAATTGTCTAATGAACTATGCTAAGAATTTTGAAATTCATCTCATCAACAATGGAAAACCATAAAATGGGTTTAATGAGGAGAGAAGTAAGTGAGCCAATTTGCATTTTAGAACAATCATTGTTTAAATTGATTTGCTAGTTAGGATTCTTTTTTGGCAGGATTTATTATCTCTAAATCTTGTTATAGTTCTGTGTCAATAAAGGCTTATCAGATACCACAATAGTAAAAGGAAAATTTTGATCTTGTTCATTTTTGGTTCACAATTATCTATTGTGTGTTTATTAGGCATATTGCAACTTGCTAGGTTATGTTGGGGCCCAGTTCAGGTGACCCCAAAATATCCTACAATGGCATATTAATTACTTTGAATTAAACATCTGTAATACTTTCAACAATAAAAATAAATTTAAAAATAAAGTTACTTAATAAATTAAAAAAATAAAGTTACTTGATAAAATAAATTAAAAAATAAAGTTACTTAATAAATCCTCTGTGTGAAGCATGCCCTTCTTGGTCCAAGGGTCTGAGAGAGACATCCTTACTGCCAGAAATAAGGAATTAATTGCTGACAATCCTATATAAATAAACCTGTTACTTATTTACTACCAAAGCCTGAACTTTGTTTAGATTCTTTAGCAATGAGCCTCCAAACCTAAGTTTCTTTTTCCTGTTAATTCTACCCAAAGTTATAGTTTATTTTGTAAAAATAGAAAAAGCTGGCTGATTCATCATTTCTCTGAGCATCATTTGTGATCTGTGTGCACATATTAAATTGATTTTTCTCTGTTAATCTTGTTTTATGTCAGTTTTATTATTAGTTCAGCCATAAGAAACTGAAGAAGGGTAGGAAGGGGGAAATTCTCCCTTTTCCCCCGTGTATAATAAGACTCCTTGAGGCTACGCCAGAGTTGTTCCAGTTCTGGGAGAGTTACAGTTCTGAGGAAGATCACTATCCCCCTATTTTCTTGATTTATTTACTGTTCCTCTCAAGTTCAACCAATGCTGAATCTCCTTACGCAAATACCTTGCATTTACTCTGATGGTCCCCCTCTCCCTTTTCTTCTCTACCTCTCTTCCACCAGGCTATAATCTAATGGCAACCTTGGGTTGCTCCAAGAAAATTCTGTTTCATGTAGCTGTCTTTTGAATTTATGTGTGCAAGTCCCAGTTGCCTTGGATCATCACAGTCTTCTAATATCTAGAAGACAAGTGTTATTTTTTTTCTAAATACTACTGATTGCTTTTCATTGCATTGATATATTATCATGCTAAAACTGGGGTGTGCTGATAAATGTGCATCAACTGGCTCTTAAGGTGGGGGTCGACAAGCCCTGTTTTGTAGCCACTGTCCCTGGTGTAAATAATTCCATCATTGCAGGTTTCACACTACCAACATGATATCACTGCTTGTAGTGTTGGGAAGGGGATATGAACAGTTGGCTCTTGCAAGTTGGTATGATCCAGCCCTGGCACACTACTGAAACAGTCCCTTCCCAGGACATGAGGCAATTAAGAAGACCAAAAAAAAAAAAAAAAAATTTGTGCAGGATAGAGACCTCTGAAATCCCATCATCCCTCAGATGAACAAAATGAAGTAAAATGATTCAAGAGAAAATAGACTTGAAAAAATTCTCCCTTTCATTTTAAATCGTTAGCATTGTCCATTCAGTCCTGGGTTTAGAAACAGAATAATATTGGCTTTTTGTCTATCAACCTCCTCTAGGTTTTGAAATCTAGCCTACAAAATGGCCATCAGAGAAATGTTTCTAAAATGCTAACGCATCATAAGAAAAATAATTTTTCCTCTACCCTTCTAGGTTCTTGGCTGAGACATTCCCCACCCCTACCCCTCATAATAAAAGATTAATTGGAGAAAAAGAAACACATTTAATAACATGTATACCTCCTGTTTATGTGGGAGATACCCAGGAAAACTGAGTAACTCCCTGAAAATGGTCCAAGCCACCACCTGAAATATTATCTCCAGCTAAAGACAAAAGATGTTGGGGAGTGGAGGATCCAGTTAGGGAAGGTAAAGCTGTTATGCAGATTTAAGTCAGTGCTTTATACATAGTTTAGAGATTTAGAGTCATCCTCCTCTTCCTGAAATAGAGAGGGAGACACCCTTGCAAAGGTAGATTTCCCTTATAAACATAAATTTCTCTTACAAAAGAGTAACTTCTACTTGGTTTTGAGAGCTTTTACTATTAGCTCCTTCTTAAAAATAATCAGCCTAAAATAAACCTTATGCCAAAGATGCATATATTGAGGTGACAAATTCTATTCCCCTTCACTAATATAATCTGTTCTGCCCTTCTGCCAGCCCTTTAAATTAGTCTGATTTATCGGTGTATTAGTTTCTTCTACTTGTTCTTGACTTGCTTAGGTTATATCTTAAAATTAGAAATGTATAAAAATAAATAGAAAAGTCCCATAATTACATAAAGAAATGTCTACTGTAAATATTTTTATGAGTTTCCTTCAAATCTGTCATGTCTGATTCTATGTGTGTGAATATACATAAGTATATATGTAAAATATTTTTGCTAAGCACATCATACTGTATCATTTTGTATTCTTCACTTTTCTCTTAAAAATAAATCATGATCATTTGCTATATGATAAAAATTTCTAGTAGTCCCTATTGGTAATAGTTACATTATATTTTGTGATAAATATAATTATAATCACTTATTATTTGTGTATTTTGAAAAAATTAAGAAATTTACAATTATTTACTATTATAATAAATGCTTTGAAAGCACATATTTTATATGCATTTCTAATTTTTTTCTCCTTGCAGTAGCATCCCCAAAAATGAAATGAATTGTCAAAAAAGTATAAGTTGAAACCTGGCTGAGTGGCTTAGTTGGTTGGAGTGTAATTTTATTAGTTCCATACACCAAAAGGTTGTGGGTTCAATTCCTGGCCAGGGTACATATGGGAGGCATCCAATAAATGTTTCTCTCACTCTCTTCCTCTCTCCCTTCCTTTCTCTCTAGGATCAATAAACAGATCCTTGGGTGGGGATTAAAAAAAGTATTCAAGGAGCAGTTATGTATCTGTTACTTAGATAAAAGACATAAGGAAATCCATTGGTAGTAGATTAAGGAAATGGGAGAAAGAAAATGTTGTTTTTGTGCTCTGGTGACAGCAGTTATTCTTCCAAGGGGTGTGGAAAAGAAAATTACTCTGACATTTCAAATGTCAGATACATACGAACAATGAACAGGGATCACTCAAGGTTTTATTTTCTGTATTTATTTATCCATTATATTTATCCTATTATAAACTGATCAGTGCCTGACCCATTCCTTATTAAAAAGACCTAAAATTTGCTTGTGGAGTAGGAGCTGGAAGGGTTGCAGCTATGAGTTATTTTGAAGTGGTGAATAGTGGGTTAACATGAGGGAAAATTGTAATACCATCAGTGGATGGGTAGGTCTCATAATAGACACTGTGAACTGCGGTCACTGGTGGTGGTGGTGGTGGTGGTGGTGGTGGTGTGTGTGTGTGTGCATGTGTGTGTGTGTGTGTGTGTGTGTGTTTGTTGTGTATTCTTACATATCTCTGTCCAGCTGGATACAGTTTTCTGTTGTCACCGAGTGTTGTAAATGACATCACATTTTAGCAAACACAAAATACTTGCTATGCTAAATTTTTTTTCTTAATGTTCCAACTGTGTTGGAACAAATTCACTATTTAAAAATGTTAAAGCATAACTGACTTTATGTGAGGAACTCAAATACCTACTCTGGGAATCCTTTTGGAACTGTGATTTCTTTTTCTTCCTTTTTTTGATCTGTTCAGGTTATCTTCTGGAATTATTTGTGGTCATCTCATTAATTTTTATCTGCATTCAGAGTATACTACTCCTTTCATGGTCTGATATTAGTCTTTGCTTTGGCCCAGTGCCCAGCTCAAATCTTTATATATGAGCCAACTGAGAAAAATATGAGGAAACCAATAGCTCCCAAAGGAAATTTTTATAACATGTTTCCATCATTTCTCTGCTGCAACTGAAGCCATCTCTCCTTTGGAGCAATTTTTTTTTTCCAAAATAGTGCTCTATACTAGTAGACTTTTAATAAGTACTGTTTTCTGTGAAATATAGCCCACAGTGGATATAGATCTATTTATCTACACACGTTTCTAATGATCAACCTTTTTCTATTATTTGTGCCTTCCTGTGTGTGGTTAGTATCTTTCATCTCACTACATTAAAGCTAGTTGGGCATATAGCTGCTATATATTTTCATTCTACATCAACAAAGAACAAAAAGTTGTCAACAGTGCAACAAAAAGTTGTACTGTGGTAGGCATTTCCCCATCAATATCTATATATATAAAAGCCTAAGTGACTGATGACCAAACAACCCAACAACCAGTCAACCTGTTGCTATGATATGCACTGACCACCAGGGGACAGATGCCAGCTGACCAATAGGAGCCAGCTGATGGCTGTCGAGCACAGCTGCTGCAGTGCAACCCTCTGCTGCCTCTGCTGCAGTGCTACTGGGCCATGGTGGTGGCAGGCACAGCGGGGCCAGGATGAGTGGGAGTGGCGCGGAGGCTGGCCCGGGCTCCGGCTCCTTCCTGGCCACTTTGCACACTAATACATCCCTCGGGGGATGTCGGACTGCTGCGGGGATCGGGCCAAAACCAGCAGTTCAACATCCCCTGAGGGGTCCTGGATTGAGAGAGGGTGCAGGCCAGGGCTGAGGGACCCCACTGGTGCACGAATCCGTGCACCGGGCCTCTAGTATATTAATAATGATAAATTTTTATTGTAGGTATTACTGCTTGCCTACTTATCCTTCAGTAACACTGGGGGAAAGCATTATTATAGCTGTCCACAAAAGCTGATTGTGATATTGATGATAATGTGCACTTTAGTGAAACAATTAATGGAGTTCCATTTCTATTAAATTTATTGTATACATTCCATTGCAAATACATTTTAATAGTGCATTAATAACTTGACAACTAATAGATAGATGATAAGCATTGCTATTTAAGTTTGAAATAATTAATCTGAAGACCACATTCATAATTATCTCCATCCAATGTTCCTATAGTTTCATTCTTCTCTAGAGATATCGATTTCACTTGAGAGGATTAATCACTAGACTTACCTATTGTGGTCCAATTAAATATATACTAAATCATTATAGTACTTCTTCATTCACTGAGATTGAGAGCTGGGTTGGAGTTGAAAGTAGTTCTTTTCTGTAATGAGCCATTGGTCTTCATTATAGGTAGATTTGGAATCTCCTTATCCCTCCCTGCATAAAGGGAACCACTTCTAAACATTTGCTCTGCTTTTTACCTGGGATATATTAACATTGTCATGCATCTTGTTTTGTGTGTCATGACTGCCCCCCCAAATATCCCTTTGAATCACTTTATTAGAGAAGAATCTCATTTTCTAGACATCTTACCAATATAAAAAGTGCTTGTTCATCAACTTGAAAACTTTAAAACAAATGAAATCTCAAAATTTTGTCAGCTTTCTAACTTATGCCTTCATAAGCATCTCAGAACCTTAATTTATCTTGAAAGCCCACCTTGCAGCTTTTTCAATATTCTTTTTCTGGATGAGCACACAGCTCTCCACATAGCTGGCCAAGCCAATGACCTGGACATTGACCTAGAGCACATTCCTTAACTTATTTTTTCAAGTACAGAAGAGATACCTAATACATTTTGTTGAGTAAAATAAAGTGCATACTGTTTTACAAAATCTTGTTGGTTTTTATCTGACTTCATATCTCCTCTCTGAATGATGACCTGAGAATAAGAGGTAGACAGATGATTACAGCTTAAGAAAATTAGCCTAAGGAGGGGGAGGCTGATAATTTGGTGATAATTAGCTGCTTTTTGAACTATCAAGAGCCTCCTTTAAAATATGATAATGATTAGTTTATAACAACACTTCAGTTTATTAATGGGTGAAGTATACTCAATTCCAGGACAAACTTTTTCTGTAGAGTCGGTTAAGAAACAATGTAGGCTTTATGTGCTAAGAGGCAAAATTGAGATTATTTTTATATCAGTCCCTATATCATCCTTTAAAATGTGATCATATAAAAATGTAAAAAAATTATTTTAATCCCACCAGTCATATAAAAACAGCCAGCAGCCAAATTTAGCCTGCAGGCTATAATTTGCAAACCCATGCTCAGTAGCATACTATAAAAGAGTATCAAATTCATGGTGCAATGAAGCGGACTAAATTTTTAAAAAACAATTAATTCCCACATCATATGCCATGTAACCCCAATTATGCTGTGTTCAGATTTTTATTGGGGGATAATAATTTTATATATGGCTTAATTGTTATTTTTCTCAGTGTTATAGTTTCTTAGTAGGTGTAGTTGGTAAAAAACTAAGTAAAATTATTTAATTGCATTTTTACAGCAATTGCATGTGAGCAACAGATCATCTAGATGGAAATGAGATGAATTATATTCATTTCTTGTCATGAAGAGAGAAGGTGATGTTAACCTAATTTTTAAGTACTAGAAAAAAATGCTCACATTTGGATTTTTCACAATATCACCTTATTTGTAACATAAATGTCATTCAGAAGAAGTGTTTATAAAACATCTGTGTTAATTTCTCTCTAGATGTAAGTTCAGATGTGCTTACTTTTTTGTTTTTTTTTTTCCAGTTAATAGGATTTTATTGTAAGGATACCTAGGGTAGCTAGAGAGTCAGGAAAAACTGGAACTTTGATTGTCCTTGTTGAGGGTAAATCATTAGCTCTTGCAGTCTGTCAACAACTCTGGTGACTCAGTGGAAATTTGAGTTCTGCCCCGATTTGGCTCCCTCCTGTCCTTCATGCTTTTTTGTGTTCTGCCTTTTCTCTCTGTTTTCTGATGAGCGCTGTGATTTCTATGCCACAGAGATTTTGCTTACTTTCTTCTTACTGAATATATGTGTGTGTTTATTGGATTTCTTTTAAAATTATTAACCTTGGCAGCCTCTGAAGGTGTCTCTAATCAAGAAGGTAGACATGATTCTCAGATGCTAAGGGATTGGGGTCTAGTTTGAGAGTTTGACCCATTTCCTCTCGTGCAAACCATGTGTATTGGATTGGCTTTTCCTTTGTAGAGGCAGTCAAAATCAAATTTTATGACCCAAAACACTGTCATTTAAACAAGTTATAGTCAATACTTTAATATAAAAAAAATGATGATTTGAATATTGTTCTCCTAGAAGTTTTAATTTTCTTTTACCACTGTTTGGTTGGTACATATGTGCTATTTGGTCAAGCAGTTTCTTTAGATCCATTTTATTATTTTGAGTATCCACTTAAAATGGCTTTTGGCCACTTAATAAGCTATTCCAAGCATATCAAGTGGTTGATGCAATAGTCATTTATACATAAAAGGAAAACAGCTGGACTAAAGGCAGCACTAAAAGACTGAATTTTAACTGCTGCCCTACAGCACGGTTAACACCAGTGTTTTAGGAAGTTAGATGTTCTTATATTACTCAAAGACAGAAGAGTCTAAATGTTGATGCTCATAAATTTATAGCTGACAAGCATTAAACCACATGTTAAGAATAGTAAAGAGTGTGACGACTAGGAGAGAGCAACCACAGTTTAGTTCATACTTATGGAGGCTTTGCAAGATGCTAGTTCATAGTTGCCAAGTCATTTGATTTTGTCAATTAAAGCTAAAAACTCAGAATT
The DNA here is from genome assembly GCF_027574615.1 of Eptesicus fuscus. Taxonomy (NCBI): domain Eukaryota; kingdom Metazoa; phylum Chordata; class Mammalia; order Chiroptera; family Vespertilionidae; genus Eptesicus; species Eptesicus fuscus. The sequence goes on from NC_072486.1 coordinate 20,940,397, forward strand.
TGTTACAAAGCATTATGGGTTAAAAACTTCCCTCTCCTCCAACCCAAATTTATGTGTTGAATCCTAATACCCAGTACCTCAGAATGTGACCTTATTTTATTGTGAAGTGGGGTCTTTACAGAGATGTGATGAAGTTCAAATCAGGCCATGAGGGTGGGTCCTAATCCATTAAGACTGGTGTCATTATATAAAGGGAAATTTGGGTACAGAGACACACCGGAGAGAAAAAATGATGTGAGAAGACATGGGGGAAAGTAGCCATCTTTAAGCCCAGGAGAGAAATCTGTAACAAATCCTTCCTCACTTCTAGCCTTTTTCATGACACTAAATTTCTGTTGTGATATTTTGTTATGGCAGTCATATCAAACCAACACACAAAGTCTCCCTGATTTTAAAATATTGGCAGCCTATTGAATTAAAGTTGAAACCAAAACGTATCTCCATCCTTTTTTCTTTTTACTCAGAATTATAACCTATTTATTTTAAACCATTTTACCATCAAAGGCAGTGGGCCATGTGCACCTGCCATTCTAAGGCATGTAAAATGATAATTTAACATTAGTCAATGTATGTATGTATTTGTTTCAATTATTTTTTGTATTAATGCTAAATAATAATTATTGCTAATTCTTTATGTTTCCAATTCAATGTATTCAAGAGTGTTAATTCAGTTTGTTGAAAAATTAACACACTGGATCAAATATATATTTTTTAATATATTTTATTGATTTTTCACAGAGAGGAAGGGAGAGGGATAGAGAGTTAGAAACATCGATGAGAGAGAAACATCGATCAGCTGCCTCCTGCACACCTCCCACTGGGGATGTGCCCACAGCCATGGTATGTGCCCTTGCCCAGAATCGAACCCGGGACCTTTCAGTCCTCAGGCCGACGCTCTATCCACTGAGTCAAACCGGTTTCGGCTGAATCAAATATTTTTACTTAGCAAAGTTTATTTATTTCTTATCATTACTAGAGGCCCGGTACACAAAATTTGTGCACAGGGAGGGGGTGTCCCTCAGCCTGGCCTGCACCCTCTCCAATCTGGGACCCCTTGAGGGATGTCCGACTGCCGGTTTAGGCCCGGTCCCACAGGGATCGGGTCTAAACCGGCAGTTGGACATCCCTCTCACAATCTGGGACCGCTGGCTCCCAACTGCTTGCCTGCCTGATTGCCCCCTAACCACTCCCCTGCCTGTCTGATTGATGCCTAACTGCTTCTCTGCTGGCCTGATTGCCCCCAACTACCCTCCGCTGCTGGCCTGATTGCCCACAACTGCCTTCCACTGCTGGCCTGATTTCCCACAACTGCTCTCCCCTGCCAGCCTGATCACCCACAACTGCCCTCCCCTGCCGCAACCCACCTCCTCTACTGGGACCCGTCTTCGCTGTGTGCTCAGCCATCTTGTGACGACATGAGGGCATGACACCACCGAGGCTATTATTAGTATAGATTTTTATTTTTTAAACCAGACCATCTCAGTAGCCCACTGCAAATCTCAAATCCAGTATTTATAGTCAGGGGAGCAGGCCATGACCAATCACTGTGTACAGTCGCTCATCAGTGGTTGTGGGTATAGCAGGTAATTAGCCTCTCATAGAGTACTCTACACAATAGTTAAAGTCACTGATAAAATACATGTAAGATGTGGACCAAATAAGGCTTGTCCACAAATTTATAATCTTTACTCATTCATGTTTTGAAGAGAAACAAGTAAAACTCAAAAACATTTATTGTTGGTCAAGACTTATGGCAACTGTGTTCATCAAAAATTCTTCTAAATCTGTAACAACTGAATAATCAGGAGAGTTGCATATAGAGAACAGAATGCTTCAAAAACGATTTATCATTTAAACATAATATTACTCTCGCTCTATTTGACTTCAATTTAAATTCCAAATTGTTTAACAACATAGTCTTGTTGGTCTGTTAGTGAAATGTAAATTGAAATAAACATCCATGCTACTAGCAGTTTATATATTTCACATTCATTAATGAGCATGTTGTTAAAATTACTATTTTCCCTTGCTATTTTGGACTAAACTAGGTTTAATCAGTGTATGTTATAGTAATAAAATTTGGGGGGAAAAGTAAGTATGTATTTATTTCATAAGCGAATGCATTTTCTCATTGCAAAAATTATTTTGAAGAGATACGACCAAATCACTTAGATAAAACATTACATGTGTCTCATATTCCTGACCTGTGAAATTAACAAGTTGGAGTATATGAATTATAAGGTCTATTCTAACTCTTAGGATGAAAAAACAAAAACAAAAGCAAAAGGGACATAGTTTTCTCCCCCTAGTTGTGTAGATGGTTAGAGAAAGAATATTATAGAAAACAAAGCAGTATTCATGTGAATATCATGTTCTTTGATGTCGATCCATTTTCTTTATAGACCTTTCTGCTAATGGCACAAATTGTCTAGAGCATATTTAAAGAGGGTACAGACTGATTTTCCCCCTATTTTAAATTAATGAGCATTTATTGAGGATTTTTTTTAGAGTAAACTGCCCACAGACCTCAGCATATACCTCAGAAGACTCTGCTGTCAGGACAAGGACATATCACTTGCAAAATAAATTATTCTAACTGTAACTACTATTTCTATTGTTTAATAAGAAGGGAAAATCCTGAAATACATATAACCAAACTTATGGCATAGGCATTAGCAGGTCCTTTAAGGGTATGAGAGAATAATATAAAATTTATTCTGCTTTGATGATGCTGTAACAGAGGAAAATGTCATTCTGGGGATACAGACATTCACCTCTAGGTTATGATTAGCTAGGCTGGAAAAACTGATGTTTAAAGAATTAAGTCCCTTGATTTCTCTAGAGAGTTTCTGCAAATATCTGCCACATCTATGGCATCCCATAGAGAATGGATGCTCTTTTAGATATAATCCTAGTGACACACTCAGTTTATCACCCAGTTCCACCTGCTGATTTCTCTAAATAATATAGAACCCCAAATTCTAAGCTGTATATTTGCCATTAACTTTATAGGATGAACATACATGTCAGAGCAAGGAGAAAGAATAGGGTTTAGACAGCATGATTTATTTTTGAGTTATATAGCTCAGTTGTGATTGATATATGTGCAGCAGCTGGTTTTTAATATAAAATGCTATTTATTTATGTATTTTACAATTTAAACTGGAGAGATCTATTAACCAAACAGCCATGATTGGCATTAAATACAGTTATTCCATTCAGGGAAGTACACTCATTTATAGAATATAACAAAGCACTTCTGATTGTATTTTGTAAATATCTGGGCAGCACTTTAAGGTGTGTTGCCCAGTTTTTATAGGCTGCTGTGATACACATTGCCACAGTAATTTTTTTTCAAGTGATAAATTAGTTGAAGATACATATGAACCCTGTTGTACAATTGCTTCTTTCTATTTACCAAGTGCCCTTAACCATTGGATTTTAGAAAATCCAAGCCATTTTCACAACAGGGCAGGTTAAAACCCAGTAGCATCCCGAGTAATGACAGCATTAACCAGCAGTTATAACCACCAAGGGTACTGAGCTCTAACCACAGGGAATTCATTTTTCCAAAGAACGTAGACTACTTAACACTTTGCCAGATGACAACAGATAAGTGATGAGTGAGTTTTATTGCAATTTACAATGTATATTGACACTGTGAACTCATTTTATTATATTAATATTTGTAAACATATTTCTTTTCTTTCATGGGTGTTTGTTACTAAGGAGATGATTTCAACTATACTGATTTTTCTTTGAAATACACTTAGAAACACAATAAAAATAGCATAAAACTCTAGGAAATATAATTTGTTATATAGCTTTTTTTTATGTGACTACCAAGTATCTATCTTATTTATGAGACCTTTTGCTTCCATGACTCATACAGTAAGGAAAGGTTAGGAAAGGGCCTGTTATGAGCTTAATATTTATATCTTAAAGGACAAAATCGCTAATATGTTTTTACAAAAGTCTCCTCAGGAGCTATTAAGAAGCTAGCCTTAAGTTACCCCATCTGCAGATATTCTGCTTTGGTAGATCAGGCTGAAATGGAACCAAAAAGCTGAACAGTAACATTCTGTTTCTCAGAGTGATTCTGATGAAAATGCTCCTGAGTGGGGGAAAATGTGGAAAATATTAGAAGCAGCAACACTTAATGTAATAAATAATTTAATCACTGACTTATTCTTTTAACCATTAATTTAATATATATTAATTAATTAAATGCATGTGATCAGTAGCTCAGTATAGGCTTATATAATACAGAGTGGGGCAAAGTAGGTTTACAGTTGCTTGTGTGGAAAATAATACAATAATCAATAAATATTAATAAACTAGAGGCCCATTGCAGGAAGATTCCTGCAAGAATAGGGCTTCCTCGGGCCTATTCCTGGAAGAATAGGGCTTCCTGCGGCCTGAGCAAAGCAGAGAAGGGAGCGAAGCACGCCTAGGCGGGCTTTACTTTCTTCTCTGCTGCCTCGCTCCCTTCTCCGCTGCTTTGCTCCCTTCTGCAGCACTTGGCTTCCTTATACGCTGTCTTCAGTCTTCGCTCTGTGCCTGTGTATGCAAATTAACCTCCATCTTTGTTGGGTTAATTTGCATACTCCTGATTGGCTGGAGGGCATAGTGGAGGGACAGTCAATTTGCATGTTTCTCTTTTATTAGTGTAGATGAATAAACTTGTGTCCTCACTGCCATAAACATACTTTTGCCTACCCTGTATTTGTGTTGGAAGACATCAAAGGGTACAACCTCCTTATTCTTAGTTTTGTTTTGTTTTCAGGACATTAACATTGGTATACTATTATTAATTAAATTACAGTTCTTATTGGAGTTTTATCAGTTTTTCCATTAATAGCCTGTTTTGTGGAGTCTAATGAAAAAAATAATATGATGAACAAAATAGAACCAGAGGCATGGATACATGGAACAGACTGACAGGGTCAGAGGGGAGGAGTGGGGGGAGGGAGACTGGATGAAAGAAGGTGAAGAGATTAGCCAAAGAACATATATGCATAGCCCATGGACAGACAACAGTGTGGTGATGGCCAGAGGGAGGGTGGGTGGGGACTGAGTGAGAGTTGATAAAAGGGGGGAGGGAAATGGGGAACAACTGTAATAGTGTCAAACCCCCCACATGGAATAAATTAGTAAATCTACATGAAATAAAAACATGTCAAGCGATTAAATAAATAAAATATCTATCAAAAGTAATCTAATAGGATTTTGATCAGAAAATATGCTGGATATGATTTCAATACTTCTAAATTTATAAAACTTTTAGTTTATTCTTTGATTAAAAGTCAGAGATGAGGTGCACTTACCGAAAATAACACTAGTTATTCCCAAACCCCAAAATGCCAATTTAGTGAATAATTTTCTGCTTTTAATTTAGATTTCCTATAATACGAATTATTCTTCCTCATCTGTAGATGTGTGACTCAGAATGTTACACCAGGCAAGTATTAGGGTCAGTAAACCTTGAAGATACCTTGTTTGTCTTTTGCTTTATTCTTTATTATAAAAAAATAAAACACATTGAGAACCATCAGGGATTTTCTTACTATAAGTGACTCTTCTTCATTGTTTTGCAGTTTTAAAGGCCCCTAAATATTCATATTTTTTTTTAATTAAAAGAGATTAAGGGTATGGCCTCCCTGGATAAACTCGAAGATTTAATATAATTTCTTTACATAGAGTAATAATTTGAGGAACAGAAGAGACAAACTTGGGCTATTTTGGCAACAAGCAATCAATTAAAAATATACAAAACCAACCAAACAAAAACTTATACCTTAAACTTTATACCTTTTCCAGGTATGTTAAAGAAAAAGAGACAAATTGTATTATTTTTTAATAAAATTTTTATCTAATAATTCTAATCAGAAAAATCTATTCAAACATTTATTGAACTGTTATTTTAGTCAAGCATAGTTTCCTCTTACCTGTGACATTCAAGGAGTCAATGAAAAAAAAAAGAGGGACATCTGTAATACTTTCAACAATAAAGATAAATTAAAAAACTATTTTGCTATACCCATTAAGTTACCATTTCTGTTAAGAGATTGTTCTTTTTGTTCTTGTTAAGAATTTTCTAGTTTTAGGCTGGTTAATTATTTTTTAAACTGGCTAATTTAACACAATATTTCTTGTTAGAGCATTAGAAAAAAATGTATATGTAGAGACATGGAATTACCCAACCTATTGTATTTATTAAAGATATAAAAGAACTGGTGTGAGCTAGTTGAGTCTATGCTGAGTAATTACCAATGCAAATGAGTTTGACCATTTTCATTTGCAGTGGGAAATTTAAACAATATTGTTGAGTAAATATTAATACTGTATTTGTGCATTCATTAAAGGCACAAGCTTCTCATTTTAATTCCAAGGGTGTGGATTAGAAGAAGGAAAGGATTAGATGGAAATATCCTGCAGCATAAATGTATTCATGAGTTGGATAAACTATTTTAAATAGATTCAGATTTGCAAAAGAATTTTCATATGCTAATAATTGCTCTTAAGATGATTTGACCATTTGGGGGTGAGATAACCAATTCTTCAATGAACATTATTAGAAACTAGAGGCCTAGTGCATGAAATTCTTGCACTGGGAGGGGGGGTGTCCCTCAGTCCAGCCTGCACCATATCCAATCTGGGATCCCTCTCACAATCCGGGACTACTGGCTCCTAACTACTCACCTGCCTGCCTGCCTGATCACCCCCTAACCACTCCCCTGCTGACCTGATTGACACCTAACTGCTCCCCTGCTGGCCCGATCGCCCCCAACTGCCCTCCCCTGCAGCCTGGTCACCCCCAACTGCCTTCCCCTGCTGGCCATCTTGTGACAATGTGGGACGGCCATCTTGTGATGATGTGGGGGGCAGCCATCTTGTGATGACGTGGGGGAAGTCATCTTGTGACACATGGGGATGGCCATCTTATAACACGAGGGCATTAGGATCAATTTGCATATTACCTCTTTATTATATAAGATAATACCCTCTAGTAATTTTTTAATAAACAGAATTATTACATGGCATAATTTATAGAAGATAATTTGTCAATCGATTATTTGTCTTTTAGATAGATAGCAGTAATAAGGACCCATCCTTGTTTTAACAGCCCTTGTGAGCTTTCCTCTAGGTCAGTGGTTGGCAAACTCATTAGTCAACAGAGCCAAATATCAACAGTACAACGATTGAAATTTCTTTTGAGAGCCAAATTTTTAAACTTAAACTTCTTCTAAAGCCACTTCTTCAAAATAGACTCACCCAGGCCATGGTATTTTGTGGAAGAGCCACACTTAAGGGGCCAAAGAGCCGCATGTGGCTCGTGAGCCGCAATTTGCCGACCACGGCTCTAGGTCTTAAAAATAACAATAGCTCTTCAAATCTAAAACCGTAGTATTAAAGTTGCTTTCAATATGTCGCTGTTGACCAGCACCAAATTTTACAATTGGTTGTTAATATTGTGTAAGCTTAACTGCATTTATTGTAAGATGCATTTGGAATGAAATAGATATTCTCTCTTTTTTAGAGGAAAATGTTGATACTGCCTAAAATATGATTTGACAAAGAATACTTTTTTCAGAAAATGCATTGGATTACATGAAAAGAAATTATGTTTAGGATAATGTATTCTAAACCCAATGCTACCTTCGAAATGGGTAAAAACGCCGAGGTGGCAGTCTCTTTCTCTGTGAATAGTCCCAAAAGAGGAGAGATTGTAATATTTTTGCACTGAACAAGGTGACATGAGGATTGTTAAAATTTAAAAAAATATGTTTTGAGTTAAAGGAAGGATGTGAAACATATAAAGAAAGTAATGGTGTGACTATTAATTATGTGCTTGCTTCTCCATCATTCAGTGGCCTGGGCCCTGCATGAGACATGCTTCTCCATGCTAGCTTTTACCTCTGCCTGGGATACATGTTCGGGTCCATATCCCTAGCCTTGTTAAAAGGGGCAGAGTAAAGTAATTCTCAGTGAGAAGGACCAACATACATAAATCTTACTTCCTGTACCATTATCTAAAATTCTCTAAGCTCCAGGTGAGAAAGCAGCCAGCAGACCCTGTGATTTTAATCTTGTTATTTTCTAAGCAGAGAACCCACCTATATGGTGCTGAACCTCTGACCTAAAGAACTGTGAGGTAACAAATGGGTGTTGTTTTAAGCACCTAATTTTGTAGTGATTCGTAATGTAGCAATAGTAAATGACTACACTGGTAAAAGAAATTCCTTTATACTGTTGATTTTCCCCAAAAAACATTTCTCAGGTTTTTTGGGGTATATGTTCTGTATTTATTTAAAAATTATTTTCTGATTTTCAAAACAAAAGCAAGAAAAAAGTAATGATGGTTAACATTAAAATTGCATTACATATTAATTTTCAATCATATGTCATTACCATAATTTATAATAAAATGGAATTTATCTCCACTTATACCTTTTTATTCTCCTGATATTGATTTTCCAACATTATTATATAATTTTAAATAGTTCATTTTTATTAAGTTTAATTTCAGTATAAGAAAATTTTTGTTATAGTTTTCAGATATTTTATAATTTTGAAAATTAAGAATATCATTTTTAATAATACTATTCACAAAGAAGATATATTTTCTTTTTCAATATATATTTTAAACATTTAATTTTCTTGGTTAATTGTATTAGCTAAACACTTCACAATAGTTTTCAATGGCATTAAAACTATTTTACCATTGCATTGGCATTGTTAACATTTTGCTTTATGAAGATTAGTTTGTTTTGGTGTATAGAATAGATTGGATGCAGAGGGATTTAATGGCAGTAGGAAGAACAGATATGATATTATTTCAAAAGTCTGGCACAAAGTAAAAATGAAACAAAGAGGTACCAAAGAGGTAAAATTGACAGAACTTGGGGAGTAATTGAAGCCATTGATGGGGGTAGATGAATTCAAGCTGACTTTCAGGTTTTACATATAGATGACTATATCATTGGTGAATAAATTAACAAATACTGATATGAGCATGCAATGTAGGAAATAGTTGTGAAGTCAGTTAATTTGGATATGACCCTATTGAGCTTATAATGCTGGAGGAACATCTTGGTGTAGGCAATTTGACTGTTCCAGTTTAGAGTCTCATGAACTTCAGATAAAGGGTTAATATCCAAAGTTGTGTAAGGAACTTAAACAAGTTAACAAAAGGAAGACAAACAATCTTTCAATTAAAAGATGGGCAAAGGACCTAAATAGACACTTCTCCAAAGTGAACATAAAGATGGCCAAGAGACATGAATAAATGCTTAAAATAACAATTAAGAATCTCATAGAGTGGTCAAGAAAGAGGTAGCCTGAGAGTTTAGTCTTGGATTAAATTATAACCCTGACTTTGCCATGAACGAACTGTTTTATCTTGAATAAACAAGTGAACTATGTGAATGTGTTACTTCATGTACTGAGGCAAGAGGGCAAATTAAATTAACCAAACATTTATTGAGACTCTACCATGTAGAAGATATTGTCCTAGGGATTATAGGGATAAAACTGAAGTGCTCTGAAAGATATGAAAGAAGAGCTGTAATTAATTTTGTTGGATAAAGATGAATGACTGTGTGTAGGGGAAGGGTAGATAGGGAAGACAAGATCTTATTTTGGAATAGTGATTCAGTGTATTGAAATGGAGTTGGGATGGGAACATAGGGGGGAATAGGTTAATAGGTTAGAAGAGGAGGCTGGTTCAAATTTATGAGAAACTTCATGCCTAAACCAAGGGTTTGGCTCTTGAGGAGATCATTGAGGAAACATAGATTGGTTTTGACTATGGAAATGGCCTCAATCCTCACTGTGTTAGCTCAAATCTTCATCTTTTCTTATACGAATTACTTCAGTGTCTTCTCATATATATCTCCAATGTATTCACATTATTTTATTCTCAGTACAGGGAAACGGAGGAATTTTACTTTCCTAATGTAAAAAATCCAATATACATTCCTCCACATCTCAAATATTTAAGTAGATTTCCATTGCCTACAGGATTAAGTATAAGCTCCTTAGCATAGTACATGGTTATTTATGACCTCCCCTGTCTTCCTCCCCAGACTATTGCTTTCACTTTCTAATTTGTATTTCAGTCCTTAAGACCTGTTTACTATGCAAGTTCAACTATACCTAACCTTGCACATGTTATTCCTTCTGCCTAGAATAATTTCCCTTACACTATGTTGCTTACTCAGGAAATATATTGAATCAAACCATTTTGATAATCATCTCCTTTATGAGAATTTCTCTAACTTCCCTTTTTGCTCATGATGGCCTTACAGTATTCCTCTCTTATTCGCAGGGATATGTTTCAAGATCCCCAGTGGATGCCTAAATCAAGGATAGTACTGGACCATATATATATATATATATGCTATGTTTTTTCCTATACATACATGCACATACACACGCATACATACCTATGACAAAGTTTAATTTATAAATTAAACATAGTAAGAGATTAAAAACAATAACATAATAAAATAGAACAATTAATACACTGTAATAAGTTGTGTGAATGTGGTCTCTCAGAACATCTTATTGTACCATACTCACCACCTTCCTTATCACCCAGTGCCTATGTGATGAAATGAAGTGCAGTGAATGACATAGGCATTGTGATGTAGCATTAGGCTACTTTAAGAGATATTTGAACACAAGCACTGGGATACTGCAACAGGCAATCTGAAAATGTAGATGGTTACTAAGTGACTGACAGCATATATGGAGTGGATCCACTGGATAAAGGAATGATTCTTGCCCCACAGGGATGGAGTGGGACAGTTTGAGATTTCATTGTGCTGCTCAGTGCACAACTTACAACTTAAGAATTCTTTATTTATGGAATTTTTCAATTAATATTTTCAGTCTTTGGTTGACCATGAATAACTGAAACCCCGGAAAGCAAATCATAGATAAGGGGAGATATTATATTCATCTATGCTACTATTGTTTTGTGTGCACCCTTCACTTGGAGTTAAAATATTATTTGTTCAATTATCTTTTCCCCCATTAAGTGGATATTCTTGAAGAAAGGACTTATGTCATATTTTAAAAAATATATTTTTATTGATTTCAGAGATGAAGGTAGAGGGAGAGAGAGAGAAACATCAATGATGAGAGAGAATCATCAATCTGCTGCCTCCTGCACACTCCACACTGGGGATTGAGCCCACAACCCGGGCATGTGCCCTAACGGGGAATCAAACCATGACCTCTTGATTCATAGGTCAATGCTCAACCACTGAGTCACACCAGCCAGGCTTATGTCAGTCATAGTTTAATGTTTTCATTAAATATTTGGTTTGAGATCATTCTAGCCTTTACTTTACCAGCAGTTCTTGGCTCAGACAGGTCCACATCAAATCACTAAATAAATGTCGTTTTAGACAGATGCATGTCAGTTGCCTGAATTGCTATATCTCTTGATTGTAAACACATTTGTAAATTTAAGATAATACTCACTTGCAAGTTTAGGGGGCTATGAGTTTATCTAAAACAAACAAACAAAAACATGTTCATTCATTTGGAGGCTATAGGGTATTTTCATATCTTTAGCTAAAAATCATTTTATTCTATATCTACAGAAAATTTTATAAAAAACATATTCAATCTTTTATTTCTCTAACCACATGCTCACTTGTAAACTTGCATCACAATTTGTTTCAATGTCAATTTAAGACTTTCCTCTACTAGCACATTTATAGAACTAGGACATCTGCTACTATTGGATACTCAGGCCCATATACCAGCCAGCTGCAGCATACATTATTTATTTGAACAGCTGTTTGATTTGTAAGTTTCAAAAAAGTTTTTCCTCTAAAGGCATCAGTATATAATGTGTGTGTGTGTGTGTGTGTGTGTGTGTGTGTGTGTGTGAGAGAGAGATTTAGGGGATATACAGGTTTCTATGAATAGGACCTGATTAGTTAAAATAATAACAGTGAGAAATCTGAAAGTAAAGAAAAGGCATAGTGATGTTTTATGTTCTGGAAGGAACTTACTAAAATATCCAACTTAAAGATAAATAGTCTGAATATTTTTATTTGTACAAGTACTTATTAGTTAATCAAACCAGTAAAGTTGATACATACAGAATATGCATGGCCACGTGACAGACAAAATTTGAACGGCTTAGCTTTGAAGAATATTTTATTATTTTCTAATTGGATCCTATAAATTTTGTCAAAAACAGAATTATTTAAATTCTAGATATTTTAAATATTTTAATTCCAAGAATTAAAAAATTAGAGCCAAAATATTTTACAAATTGAGTATATTCTTCTTCCTAAAATGGTCATTACTTTTCTTTGTTACTATCATGAGGTACAAGACAGACAATGATAAAAACAAAAGGATGTTAAAATGGATTATGTACACATTTAAAGTGGGTTATATACAATTTTCAGGTTGTTTACTGAGACATAAGGGATGAAAAATGATTTCTGAGAATTTCATTAAAAATTCACACCCAATAAATACCCCACAAAGAGTGCTACAGAAGGTTTCACTATAGTTGTCATATAACTGCCTACTCATTTGTGACATATTCACCTATATTCTTCACTAGCTGAAGCTTAGATCCTGAAATAGTCATTTTGATGGTTGATTTGTGTGGATCACATACCATATTATGGGTTATTTTATTAGGATGGGTACTGTATTACATGAATTCTGATGTTTTTAAAATCATGGATTTCTGACGATATATATGCAAAAAATTAGAAAGTTTATTTATTAGCATGAATACTGTTTGCACAATGACATAATATAGTGTAGTCAAGTTGTCCAATGAGACCTATTGCATTGATTTTCCTTTCTTGTTATTTCCTATCTGTTTGATGATCTTATTTTCTTGCTTTCACAGGTTCAAAATATCAAAATCTCTTGGTAGTAAACTATTTCTTAGACTTCAAAGACCTACTAATTCTGGTTGTTTCATAACTTTTTCGGTTCTCACTTTTCTTCCCAGACTCCATCACTGCTGTCGAGTTCATACATAATGTTTCACGTATTAAGGAACAAAAGCCTTCAAGCTAGCTTTCACATACCTGACTGTCTCTACAAGTTACCTCCAGGCACATTAACATGCATTCTCTTCCTCATATACACTCTGCTTTTCCACCTCAAGTTTTTATTTGTATATTTCTAGCCCCTAATATATACAAACAATGTCTTACACTCTTTGTGGTAAAAACCATGGCCAGATAGATACAATCACATGTACTCGTGAACTGTGTACTATTCCCCAGATGGGTACTTTCTACCTTTTGTAATTTCAAGAGCATTGTAGAGATCTTGACATATTTATAGTATATATTTTTTACATGTCTGGCTTTACTTGTAAGATTCTAGAGTTGTGGTCTCCCGTACTGTAGAAATTAGCCACGTGAGCTATGACTAGTCTGAATTGAGATGCACTATAAATGTAAAATGCATACCAGATATTGGTGACTTAGTGTAAACAAGAAGAATGTAAAATAGCTTAATAATCTTTATAGTGACCCAGAACAGCTGCAAGCATGCTGCAGATTGTAGCGCAATCATAAAGATGTTTGTAGAAAACTTTACTATGTTGATATTGAATCGATTCTGAAGTTAGAAGTTTCCAGCAAAATAGCCTGATTGAAAGGAGACCTAGATCATCCTGGAGGGTAGAGGTGCTTTTCTTTTTTCCCCTTTCAATTCTATGTACAAAAGAAGCTAACTGAATCATCCTCCAAGCTTGAGCTCCTTCCTAGTGTTTCATACCCGTTAGAACGGCCTTGAGGTGGAGCCATAATAAAGAGGAGTAACTAGTTAAGTTGTACCTGTGAGGCCTGAATGCGCTAAAAAACAGCTTCTTATGTAATTCAGAGACTAACTCAGGACTAACTAATAAGTGTTACTTGATAATAATCAATTTTTGTTGCTTTGTGTTGCATTAAGTCATGACTTTGGTTTATGATGCAAAGACTGCTGACAGGTAGACATGCTCTCAAATTGGACTTGTGTCTTTCTGGTACAAAATGACCTTGCAGCACAGTTGATGGACTCCTCCCACCTCTAAAGCCAGGAGCATAGCAGTGTCCACTTGAATGGCAAATTGTGATAAAGTAGCAGGAGCAAAATTGCATAGCATAATCACTGCAATTTTTTATTGAATTGAGCCCTTTGCTCTTTCTCTTGACAGAACAGTTTATTGAATGTGCATGTGGAAAACAAAGAAAGGCAATAAAGAAAAATACCATTCTCTCTCTCTCTCTCTTTTTGCTTGAGAATAGAATAGAGAGAAAATGTGTCTACTTCCAGAATGTATTTCTTAAGTGGAAGAACATTTTCAGGTGCAAACGGACTCTTCAGAAATATCATAAAACTGTACCGCTCAAGGGCAATTCAGTGACTGATGAGGCTTCTATTTGGCAGCCCAGTCAGCTTGAACAATGGAAGTTTCTTGTGTCCTGTATTCCTGGAAATGGGGAAATTCTACCAACTAATCATTTCTTTTCATTAAAAGATAGAAAGATGATTTTTAACAGATAGCTAATTTATTTTGCACATTCGATAATAAAAGGTCTGTCGGCTGCAGGTTAAAGTATTATAATGAACATGATTTCATAGAAAATCAATTATTCAGACTGTGAAAATTGACACTGGGAATTTCTGGGTTTGATTCAGAGCTTAAGCATTGATGCCATTTGAGGTATTTAGAATGAGGCTTCTTGGCTTTTCTTGTCACTCTTGAAGTTAATAATTTTTGGAAATAAAATACTGAAATTTTTTATTTCACAGTCGCTTCACTTTAAAACAGGAGCACTGTGTATCTACCACAAAATGTTTTGGTGAAATTTATTAATAAAACAAAAGCCTCAACTTTTAGACATTAAATTTTATTATTTTGTTTTTTTGTTACTACCCATTCCAATTGATGATTGATTCTGATATAACTGATATTTTCATTGATAATACTAGTATAATCTCAGCTTTCTGCAATATGTTTTAAATATTCTTGACAAAAAGCACATAGTTGAAATAAATATCAAGGGACTTGGTAGTTTACCTTTATTTTTTTAATTTCTTTATTGATTAAGGTGTCACATATTTGTCCTCATCCCCCCATTCCCATCCCACACCCCTCCCCACACATGCCCCCACCCCCCTGTTGTCCTTAACTGCTGGTTAGGCTCATATGCTTGCACGCAAGTCCTTTGGTTGATCTCTCCCCTTTACCCCCACCCTTTCCTCCCCTCCCCCCGAGGCCCGACAGTCTGATTTATGCCTCCTTGTTTCTGGGTCTGTTCTTGTTCATCAGTCTATGTTGTTCATTATTTCCCCTAGATGAGTGAGATCATGTACTATTAGAAATACACTTATAAGAACCAAAAATGAGACAAGCAATAATGGTTATGGTGCCAGGCAAATGAATCAGTGTGTAGTAAGTTTCTTTCTGGGCCAACAGTTCTTTTGAGACCCAATGGTAGTTTACCTTTTGTACAATTTTATTTCCTCCTAAGATGATTTTTGATCACAAAAATTTGAAATAAATTACAGAATTATATAATATTGTCTTTTAATACTAAATATCTTGGTCATGATATTAAGTGGTTTTCTAAAAGTTACTTAGCCCGAACATTATTTTATAGAGCATTTTATTTTGGAACTCCTTCTAAATCAAGTAGTATAAACCATATTTCGCTTCACGCTTAACAAAGTCTTAGTAAATATATTTAGAGAAAAATCCTTTATTTGGCAGAATAGCTTGAAAAGGTTAACATATTTATTCTTAGCTGTTCTCTAGAGATTTCCTACTATTTATTTGAACTTCTGTTGTTACTGATAAATATTCAATGCAAATTAATAAGGTCTTACCTGAAAAAAAATTGGATTTACAGTAGCAGGGGTTAATAAGTAACTAAAGTTTAGCCACACTTGAATACCCATTGGCTGTTTTCAACATGCCCCTTATATTGGTACTCCAATGTGTATTTGCCAACTGAATAAAAATGGTTTATTGAACACTGATATGTAATTGAGAATTTAAAAGGAAAGGGCAATACCAAGGGCAGAAGATATGAATTTAATTTCTCTCTCCTTCTCCCCAGAAGCCTTTGACTTTATGTATTTATATGGTTCTCACAATTTTATCTTTCAGTCTCTGGGATTCAAATATTATTTAGGGCTTGGAATGCTATGGTAAATGTCAACATTTTAGATGATCTCTTTTAGTGTTCTGTCGCTTTAATTTAGTTAAGTGAGTAACACATATGTAGGAAAGAATTGAATGGTATTCAAAAAGAGTTGTCATAAAGATTATGTACAGTTAATTACTCAACTATTGATGGGGCTCACATATAAAGAAAAGTTAAAATACTAACATATTTTTATCTGATTTACTAGCAGATATATCACTATCAATTTTATTAGTTACCTTATTTTATATGTTCTAGATCCAAATTTTATTAAGATACACAGTATGCAAATAAAATGGAAAGCAATTTTCCATGTGAGGTATACAAACAACCTAAATTTTTAAATGGGCTATTAAACAACAACACAGTGAAATTAATTTTATCACTTTGATTAGTATTTCCTTCTGTAGCAGTCATTTTGCACCTGATTTCATACCATCTGTTTGGTGTATTAAAACTCTCTCTTGGCTTACAAGTTTTAATTTAAAGTTTAAGTACTAGCTGATAATTTTCTCACATTTTCTTACATATTTTCTTGTAAATCAGTGTGAATGAACAGAAAACTATGATTTATTGCCCATCCTGTGCCTTTTGTATCAAAGGTGCCAGTTCCTGATGGCCCAGATTGTGTTGGATTCTTGTTCTTCCGGTAGATTTTTTTCTCAGATTTTGTCCTTAGGCTAGCTTCCTTACATCCTTGAAGCATGTTTTCTTCCCTGGTAGCTCAGCTCCATTCTCAGCCTGGAAGGATACAGTTGCTGCAAAGGCCCCTGTTGCTACTGTTTTGGCACTGATAGGCTTCTGCTGTTTTGGCATAAATGATGCATGTTCACAGTGAGAAAAGTTTTTTTTTTGGTATTTGGGAGAACTGTTATCATGAATATGATGAATTCAGAGCCAGCGTGTGTTTTTGCACCCTGCATTCTATTTTTCTTCATTGTTTATTGTTATGGTGCCTCAAATAAGCATGATTTATTTTCACAGTTTTATATAAAGAGCACAATGTACTTTCAGGTACGCATCCGAACATCTTTTGTTTTCCTACGTGGTTATGTTTTTCTCCAGTTTATACTTGTCACTTTTTTACTATTTTTGTTCCTGTTTAGAATTCTTCTTTAGAAGATGTATGTGCTGTTGAAAACCTCAGGCTTTGGGAAAAAGACATACCCTTGGTTTTATACCAAGCTCCATTCCTTGCTCTGTGATACTGGAAAAATTATCACATACCTTAAGTCTTAGTTTCATCTTATCAGAATGAGGATAATAGAATCTTATTTATAAAATTATTTTGATGATTTAAATCAAATAATGCATCTAATATATGCAGTACAAGGAAGATGTTGGACAAATTTTAACATCCCTTCTATCCAGGGATCTCATTACAATTTTCAAGTTAATAAGTGATGAGGAGAGAGCTGGTTTTTGATAGCTTTAGTAAATAAATTCTGCATGGGCCTGTCATTCTAAGTTGATTGTATTAAGTTCTACAGCTCAAACTAAATACTCAGGCTTTGGGCAACAAACATTTGAAGTTTTAAAACTCTGGAATTTGACTAAAGTAGGGTTGAATTTGACCAAGACAAGGCTGGTATTAAACAATCTCATAGTGAGCACTTTCCTTCACAGCATGCTTTCAAAAGGACCAAGAAGTCTCTCCTCCTTGAAAAGATAGTCTTCCCAATAAATACATCTCCTTCCCATCCATTTTCCTAACATTTAAGGCACAGAAACGATTCATTGACACATACTAGAACGAGCAGGTATAAAATGAACAGGCACAAAATATCTCTCAGTGTCCTTCCTCTAAAATTTTATTTCATAATTAAATAGGGAAAGTAGTGACTATAGAGGTAAGAGTCCTGGCAAATACCACTTTTTCCAAGCTATCGAGGTTATACTAGTAACACACATGGACCTCAGAGATTCCCTGATATGATACATTGAGAAGGGCACGTCACCTCTGTAGGATTCTTCCCAGTAATGTAAAATCTGGTTCCAGTCGTGAGAAAACAGCACTCTAAATGGAAGGATAGTTTAAAAAATAACTCAGTAGTACCCGTCAAAAGTGTCGTGAATGTCAAGGGAGGACTGAGGAAATTACAGAAAGGAGGAACCTGAGAACTAAACGCTGTGTTAGTCTGAACTGGATCCTAGAACACGAAAAAGACATTAGAGGTCAAATTTATAACATCTGAATACATTCGGTATATTAGTTAACAGTATTATACCAAAGTTAATTTCTTAGTTTTGATAAATATTCTATGGTTAAGTAAAATGTTAAATAAGAAGCTGAGTGAATAATCTTCTTGGTGTAGTAGGTGTACTCTTTTTTAATACATATTTTTTAATATAATATATTTTTTTATTATTGATTTCAGAGAGGAAGAGAGAATGAAAGAGAGATAGAAACATCAATGACAAAAGAGAATCACTGATTGTCTGCCTCCTGCACGTCCACACTAGGGATCTAGCCCACAACCTGGGCATGTGCCCTGATGGGAAATTGAACCTTGACATCCTGGTTCATAGGTCGATGCTCAACGACTGAGCCATGCCGGCCGTACTGTCCTATTTTTGAAACTCTTATGTCAGTCAAAAATTATTGCAAAACAAGTTCTAAAACTTTGGACATTTTCATCTTAAGCTGATGAAGCAGACTATATTGATTGTGATCAATAAATTCAGTTTTCTTTAACCATGTCCCAATCTACTATTCAGCCCCTTTTTTCCTATGTGTTTTCCTAATCTGCTTATCTGACATTTTTTTAGAAATAGCTTTGCTACACTCTGTTAGTCACCAATGTATTCTTGATGCCTGAAGTTTGCAGAGAAATATTTGAGTAACATTATTTCCAAGGACCATACAGTTTTTAAAAAGTGTTCAATAAATGTAATTTTATTGCTATTTAAAAGCATTTTATTTCTAGAAAAATTGCAAAGACAAAAACAACAACAAGAAAACAACAACAACAACAACAGTGCCTGTCTGAAAGGTAATATTGTGAGCATCAATTAAAATGTTTTTTTTTTATTGTTTGCTAATAAGAAATATTTACATTATATTTTTGGGTGACTCTTTAAGTAAGGGAATATTGGATGGACATTTAAGAGAAAAGCTAAAGAAACATTAGGGACTGGATTTCATTATATTAACATAAAAAGTGAGTAGATAGCTTTCCCCACATAGTATAAAAAGTTGTGTTTGTAACATCTAATGGAAAGATTTATTATTTTATTTTAAGCAGGTCCAGAAAATTATCGGAGGTCTTTTGCGGACTCATTTAGAGCTCAGCAAGTAGGTGACACAACTAATAATTATGTGATAGCAATGCAGTGATGTTTGGTGGTTTACCTAATACTTCCGTATGCATCTATTTGTCATAACTGCTCTCTGAGGAACTTAAAAGTATGAAATACCCTAAGAAAAATCTGAAACCAAAAATATATTACCAAGACTACTATCCTTAAAGTGAGTTACAAAAATGACATCATAATGGAATGAAGAGATGTGAGGGAGATACTGCCTGTTTGGTAGAAAAAAAATCTTCTGACCTCTAAGTAATATCAAAGGAGTAAAAATGGGTTATATACAAGGAGCTGAATTGATAATATTTTGAACTATTCCTGTGTAAGACAAAAAAGCTTAATTCAGATAGAACCTTACTTTTTATGGCTTATACAGGTTTGTTTATTTTTTTCCTTAGCATTGTGTCTGTCATTTTGCATTATTTTCTAAACTTCTAGTAGGATGTGGAAAACAAACAGTGCAATAATTTAAGCCACAAAAAATTGCATCAGAATTTGTGGGTATTGAGTTATCAAAGAATTTTGTTTTGTTATATTGCTGCCCAGCTGATGTAATTTTAAGGAATTTTTGAGTCTTTTTAATTTTAGCCATCCTAATGAGTATGTAGTGATTGAAATCTCATTTGGAATTTAATTTGCATTTCTATGCAAAACTTCATGTGCATATTTGTCATTTGTGAAAGGTTGGATCAAATAGCCTATTTTTAACTAGGGCTTAATTTTTTATTATTGAATTCTAAGATTCGTTATTCTGGCTACATGTTCTTTGGCAGAAAATGTGTTGTGATTATTTTCTGTTATGTGTGATTTGTCTTTTTATTTTCTTAATAGTGTTTTTCAATGAGCAATGTTTTAAATTGATATTCAATTTATCCTATTTTTTGTTTTTACTTTGTACTTCTTATTACCTATCTTAGAAATCTTTGCCTACCCCAGGGTGGTAAAGGTATTTCTGCTTTCCTTGAGAATTTGTATAATGTTAACTTTTAAATTCTAAATTCTGTAATTTACTGAGCTAATTTTTGTATGTGGTGAAGTTAAAGGTCAATGTTTATTTTTTTTTTCCTCATAGAATAACCAGTTGTTCCAGCCACATTTGTTGAAAGGCTATCATTTTCCCCACTGAATAGCTTTGGAACCTCTTTTGAAAAACAAATGGCAATGCATATGTGGGTCCATTTCAGGATTATGTATTTGATACCACTGAACTCTTTAGACTTTTGTCAATACCAGCAATGAAGATTACTGAAAATATACAGTAATTTTGGCAATCAGGTAGTATAAGACCTCTATCTTTTTTTAAAAAAAAGAATTGGTTTATCTCTTCTAAATCCTTTTTATTCCCATATATATTTTAGAATCCACCTATCAATTTCTTTTTAAAAAAATCTTTATTGTTGAGACTAGAGGCCCAGTGCATGAAATTCGTGCAAGGGGCTCAGCCCTTGCAGCCCCAGCTGCCTTGCAGCCCCGCCTACTGGTCATTCTGGAAGGTCATTCCAGAAGGTTGTTCTGGAAGGTCATTCTGTCATCTGGTCTAATTAGCATATTAGCTCTTTATTATATAGAATTATTATAGATGTTCTCCTTTTATCTCCCCATAGCCCCCCTCCATCCTGTACTTTCCCCACTCCAGGCCTTTGTCACCTTATTGTCTGTCCCCATAGGTAATGCATATATGCATTTAAGATCTTCGTTTAATCTCTTCCCCCCTCACCCCATTCCCTCTGAAAATCGTCAGTCTCCATGCCTCTGATTCTATTTTATTCACTAGTTTATTCTGTTTATTAGATTTCTTATTCGTTTATTTTGATTTTTAGATTCAATTGTTGATAGGTATGTATTTGTTGTTGATAGGTATGTATTTGTTGCCCCTTGGTCATTCATATTTTTGATTTTTTTCTTTTTCTTCTTCCTCTTATTAAAGAGTACCCTTCAGCATTTTATATAATACTGGTTTGATGGTGATGAACTCCTTTAGCTTTTTCTTGTCTGTGAAGGTCTTTATCTGATCTTCAATTCTAAATGATAGCTTTTCTGGGTAGAGTAATCTTGGTTGTAGGTCCTTGCTATTCATCACTTTGAATATTTCTTGCCACTCCTTTCTGCCCTGCATAGTTTCTGTTGAGAAATCAGCTGACAGTCATAGGGGCATTCCTTTGTAGTAACTAATGCTTTTCTCTTTCTGCTTTTAAGATTCTCTCTTTGCCGAAACCGGTTTGGCTCAGTGGATAGAGCGTCAGCCTGCGGACTGAAAGGTCCCAGGTTCGATTCCGGTCAAGGGCACATACCTTGGTTGCGGGCACATCCCCAGTAGGAGGTGTGCAGGAGGCAGCTGATTGATGTTTCTCTCTCATCAATGTTTCTAACTCTCTATCCCTCTCCCTTCCTCACTGTAAAAAAAAAAAAAAAATTCAATAAAATATAAAAATAAAAAAAAAGATTCTCTCTTTGTCTTTAGCCCTTGACATTTTAATTATGATGTGTCCTGGTGTGGTCCTCTTTGGGTTCCTCTTGTTTGGGACTCTCTGTGCTTCTTGGACTTGTAAGTCTATTTCTTTCACCAGGTAGGGGTAGTTTTCTGTCATTATTTCTTTAAATAGGTTTTCAATATATTGCTTTCTCTCTTCTTCTGCCACCACCATAATGTGAATGTTGGTACGCTTGAAGTTGTCCCAGAGGCTCCTTAGACTATCATCATATTAATTCAAATAGTACCTTTTCTTCCATTTCTTTCATTTGTGACATGTTTCTTTGTCTCTGCATTTTGGCTGCTTCCCTGTGCTTGTTTCTATGTACTGGGTTGAGCTGCTATGTCTTCTTGAGTTGGGAGAATGGCCTTGTGTAGTAGCTGTTTTATAGGGCCTAGTGGCTCAGCCTCCCCAGTCACCTGGGCACTATAGATGCACCCCTTTGTAGGCTGTGAGCACAGTCTTGTTGTAGTTGAGACTTGATTGCTGTTGGTGTCACTGGGAGGAATTGACCTCAGGCCAATTGGCTGTGAGGACCAGCTGCAACTACAGTGGGAGAGCTGCTGTGCAGGAGACACCCCTATGGAGCAGAACTTGCTTCAATGGGGCTTTGGTGCTCACTGAGTCTGTCCCTTGAGTGTGCCACTTATGGATGTTTAGAGTTGTAATCTGATACAGTCTGACACTGACCACTGTGTACACTGGCTCTTGGGTCTCCAGGGAGTTGCAAAGTCAGCCACTGCTTGGGGCCACCTAGCATGGGCTACAGAGTGATCTGCAGATTCCTCCTCTTTGTATCATGTTTGGAAGCACCCACATGAGGTCCAGCTATGAAGCAAGGCAGGCTGGTACTGGTGCCTTTTATTGATAGGTTTGGGGCTCCCTGACCCAGTTACAGCTTGTTTGAGAGATTGTAGCCTGAGCCAGGTCAGGCCGTTCATATGAAGAAGCCTCTGCTTGGGCAGGGTTGTAAATTGAATGAGGGGGAGAGGGGTCTTTTAGGGAATCACCAGGGCAGAGCAAATAGAAATGGCTGCCAATCAGCCCTGCAACCAACCAGGGAGACCCCAGCACAGGATAAATGATCCCTGGGAGCACTTCCGTCTGGGAGAAAGCCATCCCCGAGTTCCTGTCCAGATGCCAGACAATCCAGTTCCTCCTCATATGTGTCTGTGTTCCCCAGAGCCTCGTGCTGGTGCTGGAGCTCAGAGGAAACAGGACCTTATAAGTTCAATTTGTGGTGCTGGCCTTTTAAGAGGAAAAGCTGGGTTTCCAGTAGCCTCTATATCACTGAGCCCCAATCCACACTGGTTTTTATAGCCCGTAGTTCTTACTGCCCATAGGTACTTCTTTTCCTAGCTCTGGGAGCCTGGGCTGGGGCTCTGGTGTAGGGATGGGATCCCTAGATCCTCTGGGTAGCCCCTGCAGAGACTATCTCCCTCCCGATTAAAAAAGTGGCACACTTGGGTTCCGGCCCAGCCTGTTCAGCACCTGTGCACTTCCTACCAGTCTCAGTGTGCTTTCTTCTTTACTTCTCTAGTTGTAGGACTTCCATTCAGCCAGCTTTCCAGTGGTTCTGGATGATGGTTGTTCTGTATTTTAGCTGTAAATTTGATATGGTTGTGGGAGGCGGCGAGTACAGATGTTTAGCTATGCTGCCATCTCCCAGATCTCCCACCTATCAATTTCTTTAAAAACACACAACACAACTATTTTTGGATAGGATTGTGTTGAATCTACAGATTGATTCATTTGGGAGAATTTATAGCTTAACAATTTTGAGTCTCTCTATTTGTGAATATGGGGGATGTGTGTGTTTGCCCACACACATATCTAACTATATAGTATGTTGTATATATAGTATATAATTATATTACATATAGCATAAAATATATGTAATAAAAAGTATTATATATTATAACATATATATAGCATTATTAGATATAGTAATTATTACATTATTACATATATTATACAGTATACATATTCTCTATTTGGAATGTCTTATTTAATTTCTTAAAACATGTATTTAAGAAGATATCTGAGTAAATTTAAGAGAAATTCTTATCTAACTAGTTATCAAGTTGTGTCCATTTTTGGCATATTTTAATAGGAAAAAAAGTTGCATAAAAGTTCATTATGCCAGTGAGAAAATGTTTTCAAAGGAATAGTGGGTACAATTGGTTCATTATAGGGGTTAGGCTTGAAAAGAGCTTGGCAACAAGGAATACATGACTCTCATAACCTGACCATAAACTATATTTTGGCTTTTCATCCCAAGAATATCCCTGTGGAAATTTTTATTCCTCACCCACTGGTTTACTCAAAAAATCTTCCTTAGGTTCTTTTATTTTTCTCTTTCTATACATTTTTCCCTTTTTTGACACATAGGGAAAACCTAGCTCTTTTCAGTCTATAAAAATGGGACTTTCAGGTCCATACTATGTTTAACCTTACCTCATTACTTTATTCTAATGTTGATCTTCATATTTCCAAATCGCATTTCAACTTTATTAGAGGATGTTGGAATATGACTTATTTGGATTGGAGTTATATGCTTACATATTAGCTTGGCTATTCCATTGTACCTTTTTTCACTTAAGCAAGTTTGTTATATTCTGTCATTGACATAGATATTTTTGTTTGTTTGTTTGTTTTATAATCCTCACTCAAGGATATTTTTCCATTGATTTTTAAAGAGAGTGGAAGGGAGGGGGAGAGACACACAGAGAGAAACATTGATGTGAGAGAGACATATAAATTGGTTGCTACCTGCACACCCGGGCTGAGACTAGGAATTGAGCCTGCAACCCAGGTATGTGCCCTTGAGCAGAATCGAATCCGGGACCCTTCACTCCGAGGACAGGCACTCTGCCCACTGAGCCAAACAAGTGCGGGCATAGGTTTAAGTTGAAAGACAGACACAGAATAAGAGTCAATAGGTCTTTTTATTCTTATCATAGTTTTTGTTCCTCTTCATGGCAGATTGGTCTTTTGTCACCATCAGTCAATTAGAAGTGGCTGTCGGGAGTGCTGTAAGGGGAAAGACAGAAGCCACATATTTAGTGGGTAAAAGTGGCATAATCAAATAGCAATATTCATCAGGGGCTTCAGTGGCAGCTGCCACTGTCAAACCTGCATTCTACTATTTGCCCCAAATGTGGGCCTATTCCCTTGCTGGTCCTCTCATTAGAAAAAATTAACTCATTCTAGCCTTAGCATTTGTAATATTCTAATAGTATATAATAATGTTATAGTCACTAATTTTGGTTTCATATGAGCATTTTTTAAATCATTGAATTTCCATTTAAAACCAAGCTTATATTTGTATTTTTAAAGGGTAGGGAAAAACATCAGTTTTTCATTACAGTTAGTTTGTAAAGCCTTAGGCCAAAGTGCTTTGATGAATTTAAATGGCATCCCACATTTGGAAAAACATTAGAATCTAATTATGAAATTATTAAAACACAAGCCTTATTTAGCCCCAATTATTTTATATTAAACTAGAGGCCCAGTGCATGAAATTTGTGCATGGGAGGGGGTGTCACTCAGCCTGGCCTGCACCCTCTCGCAATCCAGGACCACTGACTCCTAACCACTTGCCTGCCTGCCTGCCTGATCACCCCTAAACATTCGCCTGTCTACCTGATCACCCCTAAACACTCGCCTGTCTGCCTGATCGCCCCTAACTGCTCACCTGCCTGCCTAATCGCCCCTCACTGCCTCTGCCTGCCTGCCCCTAACCACTCTTCCTGTCTGCCTGATCACCCCTAACCACTCGCCTGCCTGCCTGATTATCCCTAACCACCTCTGCCTGCCTGCCTGAGTGTCCCTAACTGCTCTCCCCTGCCAGCCTGATCGCCCCTAACTGCTCTCCCCTGCTGCCCTGATCACCCCTAACAACTCTGCCTGCCTGCCTGATCGCCCCTAACCACCTCTGCCTCGGCCCCCACCGTGGTGGCTTCGTCTGGAAGGACGTCCGGAATGACGTCTGGAAGGTCGTTCGGCTGTTTGGTCTAGTTAGCATATTACACTTTTATTATTATAGATTTTCAATGTCATATGGCAATTGTTAGGGACTTGTTTTTCCCTTAACCTCTTTAAAATATATATATATTTATATGTGTGTGTGTGTGTGTGTGTGTGTGTGTGTGTGTGTGTGTATATCCTACCTAATAATAGACAAATATGCAAATTGATCGTACCTTCGCTATGCCCACGATTGGCCAGGAGGCGCAGGGGGGCAGGACTCGGGGTGGTCGGAGTAGTCGATTGGGCCGGTGGGATGCTGAGCTCGTGTCGCCAGTGGCAGCTCGAGCTCAGTGTCTGCGCCATGGCTGTGCTGCTTCACAGAAGGGGCCTCTGGGGCAGCGAGCTCACGTCCCACTGCAGACCATCAAAAGCGGGGGAGCTGGGTGCCTGTCCTCTCAGGCGTCAGGCCTTTCAGAAGCCTCTGGCGGGGTGAAAGCTTCTGAAAGGCCTGGAGCACCAGCGATCAAAAGCAAAAGTGTGGGAGCTGGGTGCCTGTCCGCTCAGGCACCAGGCCTTTCAGAAGCCTCCGCCGTGACAGAGGCTTCTGAAAGGCCGGGTGCACCAGCAGACCGGCACCCAGCTCCCCCATGATTGAAAGCGAAAGCAT
The DNA here is from genome assembly GCF_027574615.1 of Eptesicus fuscus. NCBI lineage: Eukaryota > Metazoa > Chordata > Mammalia > Chiroptera > Vespertilionidae > Eptesicus > Eptesicus fuscus. The sequence goes on from NC_072486.1 coordinate 20,967,009, forward strand.
GTAGGGAACCCTACATGTGCATGATTCAATCATGCACTGGGCCTCTCTCTCTCTATATGTGTGTGTGTGTGTGTGTGTGTGTGTGTGTATATATATATATATATATATATATATATATATATATATATATGTGTGTGTGTGTGTGTATGTATATATATATATGTGTGTGTGTGTGTGTGTGTGTGTATGTATTGATTTCAGAGAGAAAGGGAGAGGGAGATAGAAACCTCAATGATGAGAGAGAATCATTGATTTGCTGCCTCCTGCACGCCCCCTACTGGGGATCAAGCCCACAACCCAGGCATGTGCCCTTGACTGGAATTAAACACCGGACTTTAGTCCACAGGCTGATGCTCTATCCACTGTGCCAAATCGGCTAGGGCTCCCTTAGCCTCTTGACACCCACATTATTTCAGGTCTCTTGACTACTTTGGCTTTGCTTTGCTCTTTTCATTCACAGATAGCTCAAGTAGTTTTAAGACTTGACTATAGATTTTAAATGAATTGTTAAAAGAGTACAAACTTCTAGTGGTAAAATAAATACATATGGGGATGTAATGTACAGCATAGGAAATTAGTCAGTTGTGATAACTTTGTATGTTGACAGATGGTAACTAGACTTGTTATGGTGATGATTTTATAATATTTGTAAAAATTGAATCTCTGTGATATTCACCTGAAACTAATAGGATATTGTAAGCCAATTATCCTTTAATTAAAAAAAAATATGAAAATCACCCATTCTTGAGTGAAGTTAGTGGATTACTGGATTCTTGGTGTAAAGTCATTGTTATATCATTTAAAAACTAAAAATAATACCATGATGTAGGTCAATAATACCATGATGGCCACAGTTGATTTTATAGTTAGTACTTGCCTAATTAAAAAACATGTTACCTATCTGAATAATTTTTCTGACAAGTGAATTATATGATAAAGATGTCTGTGAATGACTATAATTGCTTTGGCGTATTTCATTTTTAGTGATTACTAGTTTTAAATCTTATACATTATTTTATTTCCGTTGTTAATAAGACTTAAAATTTAAATGTATTTAGGCACCTCTAAGGAGATACATTACTTATCTGATTATTATTCAAGGCAGTTTTGGATTAAATATTTGATGATTTTTTCACTCTAAATAAAACATTGGTATAGTTTTCTATTCAAATAAGGAAAAAGGACATACTATATAAAGGCTTTCTTACTATTACTTCCATATAAAATTTAGCAGACTGCTGTATAGAAATTATCTTTTATTTATTTATGAACTAATTTATTAGGAAAAATATATCTTTCAATTATGAAGTGCTTTTAGATGATGGCTTCATCAAAACTTCAATTTTTCTGGATTTCTCACCAGTATCAGTAAAAAAATTTTCTGTCAGATATTTTGATTCATTTTGAATCTCTGGTGGAGAAAGCTGGGCAAGTGGCCTTCATGTTCATATTTCTTTTAAAAATCATATGTAGTGTGATTTAGCTCATTCTATGATTTCTTTTTTTTTAAGTAAAATCTAATCTTTCAGCCACGTTTTCTCATTTGTTTACTGAGTTAAGACATTTATCTGTTTCTTTTTAGTTAATCTGTTATCTTACTTTTATTGAATTTTTAAATAACATGGGTTGCATTTATTACTTGATTATTAATGTACTTAGTGGCCTGATGCATGAAATTCCTGCAAGGGGCTTGGCCCTCACAGCCCTGGCTTCGTCCAGAAGGTTGTCCAGACGGTCATTCTGCTGTTCAGCCGTCCAGTCTAATTAGCATATTACACTTTTATTATTATAGATTAGTCTACTTTTAAAATTTAGTACCTTTAAATTAAAAAATTTCAATTCCATGAATGTTTTTAATTCTTTGAATTTTCTCAAGGTTAACTCTGTATTATAAAGTTTAAAGTTCTATGCTAGAGTTCTTTTTAGAACTGAACATCAATTTTATAGTATTTTTAGAGATATTTATAATGATGTATTCCCAAATGTGCTCTCCAGGTTTTTAAAAATTTGTGCATTCAACAAGCTTTTATGGAATACTTTTGGTATTCCAGCCACTGTGTTGCTCATTAGGGCTATAAAAATGTACATAGTTGGTCTCTATTTCTTCTTTTTAATATATTTTATTGATCTTTTACAGAGAGGAAGGGAGAGGGATAGAGAGTTAGAAACATCGATGAGAGAGAAACATCGACCAGCTGCCTCCTGCATGCCCACTACTGGGGATGTGCCTGCAACCAAGGTACATGCTCTTGACCGGGAATCGAACCCGGGACCCTCCATTCCGCAGGCCGACGCTCCATCCACTGAGCCACACTGGTTTCAGCTCTATCTCTTCTTTTTAGATACCTTGCATTCTAGATGAGAAAGGTACTTCCTGTTGTAGAGCAATAATTGAAGCAATGGGATGGCCATAGCTGCTTTATTTTGTGATACACCATACTTTTGTAAGGTTAGTGTGGTTTGATAAGTATTGGCAGAGAGAATTCATTTTATTTTGTTTGCTTCTTAGATGAGTATGGCATGCCTGTGTTTAGTAATCGTATTTCTTTAACTGTGGAATTGAGATAGAAAATTGAAGTAGAGAAGGAGACAACTTGAAAGAGTCCCTAGTCCCTTTTCTCCTTAGTTTGGAGAAAAATTTTCTTTCTTTAGAAAAGAGCACATGAATAATTGTAAATTTGCTCATCATGCTAGCTGGTAACAAGGGACACATTTGAGGAAGTCTACACCACTTAGTATGGGTATCCTATTTTCTTCAGTCATAGTCCCAGGAGAAACAAATTCTTTGACAATATTTTCAGGCAGAGAATTTATTAAGGGGTGCACTCAGCAATAACATCTCTGAGGAACTGTGGAAACTAGGATTAGGCAGAGCTAGAAGTTGGGTTGCAATATTTTGCAGCCAATTTTTTTAAGTGTACAGTGAAGTCGTATTAAGTACATTAGCATTGTTTTATGTCCACACTTCTTTTCTTTTTCCTTCTTCTCTCCCTCCCTCTCTGCCTTCCTTCCTTTCCTTCTTATTAAATGTATTGGGTGACATTGATTAATAAGATTATATTGGTCTCACGTGTACAATTCTACAACACATCATCTGTATATTGCATTCTGTGCCCACTACCAAAGTCAATTTTTTTCTTCTTAAAAAAAAAAAAGTTCGTATTGATTTCAGAGGGGAAGGGAGCAGGAGAGAGAGAAACATCAATGGTGAGAGAGAATCATTGATTGGCTGCTTCCTGCATGTCTCCCATTGGGGATCAAGCCCGCAACCCAGGCATGTGTCCTGACCGGGAATTGAACTATGACTTCCTGGTTCATAGGTTGATGCTCAACCACTGAGCCACACTGGCTGGGCTGTACAGACTTCTTAATTCCTGATTGGGTTAAGATTATTTGCAATGTCTAGTCCTTTAGATCATGGGCAGAAACAAATTTAAATACTCTAAAGAAAACGGTATTATAGATCGCAAATATTTTAACCTTTGTTTTTTGCTTAATGTTTAGGTTGTTATGTTACTGGGTATTGTAGAAAAATTCTTATATTTGCTAGTGTGTATTCTCCCTCTTACATTCTATTTACACACACACACACACACACACACACACACACACACACACGAAGTGGGAAAAATTATGTTTACAGTTGATTGCATGGAAGATAATACAATAATCCTATCTAATAAAAAGAGTAATATGCAAATTAACCGTCACTCCAACACACAAGATGGCCACCCCCATGTGGTCAAAGATGACCGCCCCCATGTGGACACAAGATGGCCGCCACAAGATGGCCAGCAGGGGCGGGCAGTTGGGGGCGATCAGGCCTGCAGGGGAGGACAGTAAACGGCAACCAGGCTGGCAAGGGAGGGCAGTTAGGGGTGACCAGGCCAGCAGGGGAGGGCAGTTGTGGGTAATCAGGCCTGCAAAGGAGGGCAGTTGGGGGCGACCGGGCCGGCAGGGGAGGGCAGTTAGCGGCAACCAGGCTGGCAGGGGAGGGCAGTTAGGGGCAACCAGGCTGGCAGGGGAGGGCAGTTAGGGGCAATCAGGTTGGCAGGGGAGCAGTTAGGCATCGATCAGGCTGGCAGGGGAGTGGTCAGGCTGGCAGGCAGAAGCAGTTGGGGCAATCAGGCAGGCAGGCAGGTGAGCAGTTGGGAGCCATCAGTCCTGGATTGTGAGAGGGATATCCTGTGGATCAGGCCTAAATGGGCAGTCGGACATCCCTCGAGGGGTCCCAGATTGGAGAGGGTGCAGGCTGGGCTGAGGGACACCCCTCCCCCTGTGCACAAATTTTGTGCACCGGGCCTCTAGTTAATAAATAATATAAAAATAAACTATGTTGTGTACTCACAACTGTAAATCTACTTTTGCCCCACCCTGTATTTGCTAATAGTAATCATTAAGAGCTAGAAGTTATTTTTAATACATTTATTAAACAATTCAATTAAAGTCAATTATTAATTTTATTTACCATCATCATCCATGGGATGAGCTCTAGAGAGACCAGGGATGGGTAGATGCAGAGTAAGGAAAGGGCTGAAATAGTCTCTCTCCCAATCAAAGAGCAGATTCCTTCCTGAGTAACAAATCAAATTTTAGATTGAATCTAGGGTGAATCTTTTCAGAATAACCCTCAAAAGCCAATTTGCTAATATAACTTAACTGTATTGAACAGTCTGCCCCATATTTTATCTGATATCCATCCATAGGCCAGAAAATAGATTTCTTAATGAAAAGATTTTCATTTTTAAGGTAATTTCCTATTTGACCCTGCTGAGAAGCATGTCTATTCTTTTGAACTTTCATATTGTTTGACTATGACTGTTGTTTTTTTACTTATCAGATTTCAAATCACCTACTGTGAACTTTAGAAACCATAATTAACTTGCTATGTTGGTGCTATCTCTTTTATTATTTATTTTATATAAATAAACTGAAAATCTATTAATGTCATCATTTTAACTCATTCTTTTAAACTTTCCTCCTAACAAAAACCCAAGTCATAGAAATGAGAGAAAAAGAGTGCAAAGTATAAGTCAGAACACTCATTCCTATATCATTCTATCAGTTTACATCTAAAGGTACATTACCCACTAGGGCCCGCTTGTTGAAGCAATTGTGTACTTTATGTTTGCTATGTGGTCATTAAAACTTCTGTGTAAGTACTTAGGGGTCTGTAGGGAACTCTATTTGTCACTCTGGTTCCCTTTAACTCATTTCATCGTCTATGAGAAAATATTGTAGAATGGAAACAGCTGCCTAAGTTGCCATTGGGGGCCCATTCCCAAGGATTTCTTCCTTGAGCAAAAGAAGCCATTGCTGGTGCCATTCACCCCAGGGATATGTGCCTTGAAGAACAAAATGTCTAAAGTGAAATTAAGCGACAGAATATAGTATGGTGAACTCCAGTATTACCAGATCAATAGAAATCACTGAAGGCTTTTTGGTAAATTTCTTCCCCCTCCCCTTTTATACAAAATGGAGATGTCCCAAACCCTAACTTGAAAATTGAATGATTTTTTTTTCTGTGGATACTATATTTTTACTTGTATTCATTCCATTTATTATTATTTCATTTCAAAACACCAAAGCCAATACATCTCATTATAATACTAACTGCTTATTCATTAGATATTTGTAATAATTACTATGATTTCATGGGGTAGATTTTAAAGATAATTTAGTAAAAAAGAGAAAATAATATTGTGATATTTAATTAGGTCAAGTTTTATCATTTTAAAATAGTTTATTTTTCAAGAATCAAACACTATATAAATCTAAAAACTAATTTTTTTCTATAATTCTAAAAAACATTATTTCAATGCTGTCAACATCCAGTTTCTTTATTACCATATTACCTAGTTTTATGGTCTTTTTCTTCTTCTTATTTTTTTTTTTCCTGCAGACTTCTTTATCATGCCTTAAAAGAAAAACATTACCATTATGCAAAAATTATATAAAATATTTAAGCTGGGTCTAAAACAGTCAACATGACTAATATCATAGTTGATTCATTAAAAGATATAACAATGGCAGACTGGTGGTTGGAGCAGTGAATTATTGAAGACTGTTAATGTTTTGAAATGTAGCCTCTGGGTACTTGGTCATATCTCTGTCCAGACAGCAATATTTGCAACCTTTCTGGGATACATGGTACAAGAAAGAGTTTTAGGCAGTAAAGAAAACCAACAACAAAGACATAGCTTTTTGTCATTTTATTCTTACTTGGTAATTTAATTAGAATAATATAAACTCCATACTGTTAAGCACTAATTAAATTTATCTGATATCTACAGATTGTCAACTTTTTTTTCTTTATCCCAATATAGTGGTTAGATTAGGTTGAAAAATGCAGGAAAAATTCAAGTGTTCATGATTATCTCAGTTTCTAAAATTAAATTGTTCTTGATAGGCATGTAAATTATAATGTTTAAATGAGTTTCTTTACATGGTGTTTTTAAACTAAGAAAATTTAGATATAAATGATAGCTAAGTAAATTGAAAGTAGCTCTTTTGAGATTTCATTTACCTCTTAGTCTCAATAAAGAGTGATGGCCCTAGCTGGTTTGGCTCAGTGGATAGAGTGTTGATCTGCAGACTGAAGGGTCCTGGGTTTGATTCTGGTCAAGGGTGCATGCCTGGGTTGCAGGCTCGATCCCCATTAGGGGGCGTGCAGGAGGCAGCCAATCAATGATTCTCTCTCATCATTGATGTTTCTAACTCTCTCCCTTCCTCTCTGAAATCAATAGAAATATTTTTTAAATTTTATTTTATTGCTTAAAGTATTACAAAGAATAGTACATATATGTCTCCTTCCCCTCCCCCATTGATATGGAGAAATATTTTTTTTTAAAAAGAGCTCTGTACTGAGATTCTGATGACCACAGTTTTGCTACCAACTGTGCTTTTGAATCAATCATTGCTTTATCAATTACATTATCAAATTATTCAACAGAGATATTGTTACCCTAAAATTTTGTAAAGATGATATGCTATGATGTAAAGATTAGAAAGTCAAGGCTTTACTTAATATCTTAATTTTGAATATTTTTATTGGAATATGCTGCAGATGCCGTGTTTAAATAAAACTAGTGTGGTTGATTTGTTTAAATATAAAATTTAATTTAAATAGTCAATAGTATTTGAAATAATGATACATTTTTAGAAGGCAGGATTTAAACTTTTTCTTTGCTATCTATTATAGTGAGTGAGCTTTCATTTTAAATATCTTTTATAAATATGATTGTGGTTTTATCTAACATTTATATTTTAAGAAAAGATAAATGCAAAAGCAAAGTGGTGAATTTTGTTAAAACTTCAAGTTTTGAAGATGAAGTAATATAAAAATAGAAGCTGACACGACTGGCGTAGTTTTCAGCACTAATTAAGTTGTGGTCTACTGGTTCCCATATGGTTTGCTTGGCTGCCACGATCATTGTTCTCTTATCTCCAGGGCTTTAAAGGAAGAATGGAAATAAGTGGAGCCCCTGTGCCCATGGTCTAATTAGAATTGGGCAGTTAGCCTAAGCCAAAATTTAGCACTTTACTTGTCCTTTCTATTTCCCTTATGACAAATTATTTTATTTATTTATTACTTTTGTTTTCCTTTTTACTGAATTTATTGGGGTGACGCTGCTTAACAAAATTATACAGGTTTTAGGTGCACAGTTCTACAGCACATCATCTGTACACTATATTGTGTATTCACCATCCCAAGTCAAGTTTCCGTCCATCACTGTTTATCTCCCCTATGCCCTCCTCCACTTCCACTCCTCCATATCCCCCCTGGCAATCACCATACTGTTGTTCATGTCCATGAGTTCTTTCTTTTTTTTTCTTATATGCCCCCCACCCAGTCCCATCCCTGACAACTGTCAGCCTGCTCTCTACCTATGAGTCTGCCTTTATTTTGCTTGTTAGTTCATTAGATTCCACATATGACAAATTATTTTAAAATCATTTTTAGTGAAACATCAAATATTTTTTCTTCAAGCAAATATCTTTGCCTTTTGGAAAAATTATTTTAACTTAATAAGTATTGATAAGGATGTATGATGTATAATGTACTGTGGAAGGTAATGAAGAAACAACTAATGGGGTTCCTGCTCTCAAGGAGGTTCTAATAATGTAGAAAGTGTAGGTATGTGAACAAATAATATAAATATCGTAGTTATTTTCAAAGCAGGTGTAACCATGTTTGCCTAGGCAAATCAAGTAATAAATGGAATGATTTCAATAAATATTTAATTCCACATCCATTCATTGTCTCTTGAGTAATAGGTAAATTGTTAGTCATTGGCAATACACTGTCAGTATTTTTGCACAAGTGAAAATGCCTTGGAATATATTTGGAAAACATATAAAAAAAGAAAACTCCTTATTTTGGGGGTCAAATAGGAATGTTGTCTTCTATAGTCCTAAATCCACCATATCAAAGGTAACTTCTAGAAATGCAACATAATAATGACAATAATGCATGAGGCTCAAAAAAACAACATTGGTAATCACTAATATTTAAATTATAAGACATAAAACCTATGATGTATTTGCTTTAAATTGCTTACTTTTTGTTTGTTTTTATAAGTTAATTAAATTTAATATTCCCATCACCATTTATCTACTTTATGCTCTCTTCCTCCTCCATCCCCACAATCACCACACTATTGTCCATGTCCATGAGTTCTCTCTTTGTTTCTATCATTTTGTAAACATTTCAAGAAAAGTCCTTCTATTATTATTATTTTTGTCACCATTGTTTCTTCCTTTCCTCTCTTTTGCCCCTAGAATTTCCATTATAGGTAGCAGGAATTTTATGGCAATAATCGATCTGTCTCATGATATTACACTTTCATTATTTTACTTCTGAAACCAGGGAGAGTTTCTTGAACTTCATTTTAACTTGATATATTTGTTTTTATGCAAGATGCAAAAGGTATATACATCCTCCTAGCTTGGAAAGGGGCAAAAGAATGAAAAAAAGACAAAGAATTTGATAACAGAGTGTCCATGAATTGTGAATTTGGCTTTGATTTAGCCAATCATTCTATTGTCTTTTCTTTTTATAGTAAGTCTCAAACAAAGAAATAGATAAATAGAATTAATAGCAAATGTAATTCCTAATAAGCCTCAAATCAGAAAATTCTTTAGCACTTTTATGTTTTTACTTTAATGATGATAACAGCCAGGATGTTCTGTTACTCAAGAAGAACCTCTTGCTTTGTTTATTTGTTAACATTTCAAACTGCTCAGGATAGACCTGCTAAAACAGCTAAATTTGAATGAACACCATTTGGATTGTAGATATGGATCCTTAATCAAATGACTGTCAATTAATTATTGCACTGCTTGAACAAATCAGTGTCTAAAAAAGGATCTATGACTAACCTGGGATAATGACAGTTTCCTTTAATTGTTTTCTTTGCTCTTTTTTGTTGTTTCCTAGTGTGATTGTAATTGATGTTCCAAAGACATAGCCTGATAGATTCTACTCTTGTTATATGTATGTATTCTTTTATCTTTTCAGTAAAAGCACACTGGAAACTTTGGAACTGAGGCTCTTAGTTATAGAAAACAAATTCATCAAGTTATAAAAATATCACTTAATTTGAATTATTTTTATTTGATGCTTTGGAAATAACCTAAGGCTAGATTGCTTCTCTAGGCAGTTTGGGTAAGGTGATAAAAAGCCCATCGCCCTCACTTTGTGTAAGATGCTAACCCCCATAGTGCACACTAACGTGTGTTTTGTTAGCCCTCCGTGCCTGAATGAATCATTATATTCAGTAACTGAAGTATCATACACCCCTGCTCCTGTTTACTCCGTCTTGTACCACAGATGGAGTAAATGGGCCTGCAATTCCTCAGGGTTTTAAAAAATTCACTGTCATAGTTTAGAAATTGTGACTGCATCATTGACTTCCTGCTATCACAGACTGGTTCAGGGGGGCATCCTAGATGCAAAGCCTGCATAGATTAAACCCGGAGCTTTGCGTAAAATCTCATGGGCTGTTAATCACCAAAGCAGAGAATATAATAGATTGTAAATATTTACCAGATTTGTGCTTCCATATACAGCTGTGTCTTGGTGATTTAAGGTTTGCACGGCGATTTTTTCAAAAGAGTTTTGTAATTCTCAACTTAAATAAAGAAAATAACCCAGAAATGTATCATAAATCACAGTGGTTTTGTAAAAACTGTAAAAACAGACTTAATATTATCTGGTAACTGCATATGGTTGCATGCTTAGGTTTTTTAAAAAAAAATGTGTGTCTACATAAAAGCTCATTGAAGTTTTTCCCATGGGAAAGCAGGAAACTGACAAGTCCATTCAAAGGAGAGAAAAGCGGAATAAAGTGAATACAAATGTTAGGGACAGGGATGTCATGGTTTCATTGATGATATTTTACTTGGCTGTTGAACAGAACACTCATATCCAATGCATAGACCATATAGGATATCTGTTTAATAAAAACCCGTCTCACAGATAAGCTCCTTCTCCCCAAGCGGACATTGCTTTATTTAACATCTTTAAATTGCCTGGTGAGACCTTTAAAGGGTGAATATTCTGACAACTGACATTGCCCTGATTTTACCAGTTATGCTTCCCTCTTCAGCCAGTATGTTTTGAAAATGCACACCCTCAAACACAAACCTGCTGTGTAAGTGAATCCTGTAGGAAACTGGATGAGGAAACAAAAGGCTCTAACAATAAGCCACATATATAAACATTTACCAGGTATGAGAATTAAAATTAACTCTATCGGAAGAGGTTTATTTTCCTAAGAACTCATTCAGATAAAAATCAGTGTTGGGAAACAGTTGTTAGAATAAACTCAAACATCCTTACAAAGGAAAAGAAACTTCGTACTTGAAAAAAGTCGTGGGTCTTTTATGGCGGAAACCTTAAACTGTGTGAATGAATGATTAAAATATTAAGTGAAAAAAATTTGAAAGCATACAAACTGCTCTAGCAGCCTTGAGAGACAGAGGCTAAATATTTAATGATCCCATTTCTATATCAATGGAGGCATCTAAATGCTAAGTTGAATTTTCTTGAATAAATTGTAAGAACCAATTACCCCAACTTTGTGGCACATACAGCAATAAATGTGCTAAATCGATAAGAAAAAGTCAGGTTAATTTGTGTTAATAGTCTGTTCTTAACACTCCAGCCATTTGTTTAAAGTATACTATGGAAGAATAGAGGTATAACAGCTATTTCACAAAGGTTCCTCACATGGAAAGAAAAAAGAGACTTTGTAATTAAGGTCTGGGGACATGCTGTTAGGGCCTTGAGGGATGAGATAATCATGGGAGCAGGGAGGCTTTTATGCCACTTCCAACAGAACCAGCACGTGCTGTAGTAAACCTCCGAGATTCCTGGTGTTGACTACAAAATGAAGCCCCTGGCACATTTTGGGGAGGGGTGGGACACTGTATGGGGATTATTGAATGCTTGTCTAAGATTCCTGCTTATCTGTAAGCCTAGCTTAATTTTATCATCTGAAAATTAACTTGCCCTACTTTGATAGATTAGACATTCCTGCTTAGGATGGCATGGATTCAGGAAAAAAAAAAAGATATAAACTCAGGGCATATATAAAACAAATTCACTTTAAAGATTCATCTGTGTAAAATGAGGAAAGCTTCAAAAGGCCAACAAACGAAATTTGGGGAAAGGTGGAATAGTTTCACGTGTAGTAGAATGTGATTGCAGCAGTATTTGGATTGTCTTTATTTCCATGATCTTGAGAAGCAATCTTTATTCTAACATGATATTGCCATGAGTCCTGGATTCTCTTGGAGAGTGACAATTGCCCAGATGCCATTACATTTGTCTGTTTCCATTAGAGTCCTCAGATCATGTGCTCACTTATTTGTCTGGGTATATACATTGGTTTAGATATTGGTACGGTGAATTTAAGGTTTTTTGTTGTTGTTTTACCTCTCCCCATTTATTTTTTATTTATTTTTAAAAAATAATTCTTTATTGTTGAAAGCATTACATATGTCCCCCTTTTTTCCCCACTGACCTCCTCCAGCCCCCCACCCCTGCCCATTGCTTTAATTCCAAAATGTTAATGCCAATCTACTTACCCTTCTGTATTTAAATAGATGAAAGGCTATTTAAGATGAGTATTCAGAACAGTGTGACTGTTTTGTTAGAATTCTAATTAATCTGTTTTTGGCAATGTCTCTGCCAACATGAAGTGAAACCCCTTTTTCTGATGGGAGTAAGTGGGGCAAACTACATTCTAACACTAAAAGGTTAAGGATCATGTTAACTTTTTCATTCCTCTGTTTAAGCTCACAAGAACTTTTACTTTTTCATATAGGTTATTGATTGTCTTTGAATTATATGTTTTAACCTGGTTTATAATACTGAAGAAACTGTTAAGGATTAAACTAAAATAATTGTAGCAAAATAAAGCTAGGAGCATAAACACAGACATGTAACTATACTGCATCTGTATTCTCAAGAGAAAAAAAACAACAGGACATCTTAAGGAACATTGGATAATATGAAAATTGTCATTCAACTATCAGAAACCATATAAGAGTATTGTTTAGATTGAATGCCGACGAGGCTATCATTGGCTTGCAATTCCTGTGACCTTTTCTGAGGATTGAGAGGAAGTCACACTGATAAAGCATTTGAAACAAGCTTATCAAATAAAAGACAGTAAAATACAGTTGGCTCTTCCAGGACTGTGGCAGTTGACAGCTAGGATTCTTTCTCAGTGAGTAAATAGGGAGAAAAAAATGAAAAAAACAAAACTTACCTATAAAAAGATGTCAGACCTGAAGGCGGCCACCCTGAAGGGATGGGTTGTGGTGGATTATTCTAGAGGCTAAAGAAGTGTGTACCTTTGTCGGACCCAAGTTAAAACAAACAAGCAACTAAAGTGTCATTTGTTTGATATCATTTGAATATGTATTGGTAAGTAGATGATACCAGAGAATTACTGTTACTTTGCTAAAATGTGAAATGTTCTGCAGTTATGTAGGAGGATGTCCTTATTTTTAGGGGTTGCATTCTTAGGTATTTAATGATGAAATGCCTGCGATTTACCATAAATTTCAGTAACAACAAAAAGAACAAATATATATTGAGAGAAATGAACAGATCTGGTAAAATGTTAAGTGTTGTTGAATTGAGTCTAGGATCAGTGATGGCGAACCTCTGACACGCGTGTCAGCACTAAATATTTAGTTTTTGGTTTATTAAATACAATTATATACAACAATTATACATTTATGTTATTTAAACTATAAATATCGCGAAATAATGTTTTTTCCTCAAAGTGACACACTACCCGAGTTATGCTCAGTTTTTTGGCGAAGTTTGATACACCAAGCTCAAAAGGTTGCCCATCACTGGTCTAGGTCATAGATATAGAGGTATTCATTGTAATTTGTTCAACTTTTTGTGCATTTAAATATTTTATAATAAAACTAGAGGCTCGGTGCATGAAAATTCATGCACTGGAAGGGGGTCCCTCAGCCCGGCCTGCCCCCTCTCACATTTGGGAGCTCTCAGGGGCAGGAAGCAACTCAACGATCAGGGGAAGGCGACATCCCCATCACACCTCTGCTGCTGCCACTGCTGGCAGCGCAAGCCTTGGCCAGCCCTGGTTACCTGAGCCTCAGGTGGCCTGAGTGGCTGGGCAGCCACCATCTGAGGTTTGCCTGCACCTTGGGCTGGCCCTAGGGGGCTGGGCAGCTGCCATCCGAGGCTTGCCTGCACCTCAGGCCGGCCCTGGGCGGCTGAGCAGCCAACATCCGAGGCTTGCCTGTGTCTGAGGCCAGCCCTCGGCAGCTGGGGGGCTGTGGGGACTGGGGGACTCTGGAGGCAGGCAGGTGGAGCGGCCGGGCCCACTTGGGGGCGGGCCCAGCCGTGCCACGTGCCTGCTACCCTGGCGGGGATGAGGGGACTGGGTGCTGCCATCTTGTGGCTATGGGCGCTGCCATCTTTGAGGGCATGGTAGTCAATTAGCATATTCCCTCCTTATTGGCTGTGGGCACTGCCATCTTTGTGAGGGCATGGCAGTCAATTAGCATATTCCATCTTTATTAGATAGGATATTGAATAGACTCTATAGACTTTATAAAGGAGCATAGGAGCCAACTGAAAGAGGTCCCAATGGTCAAAGCCAGAACAATTTGAGCAATAAGTTAAGTAAAATAATAAATTATAATATAAAATAATATAATTATTTGTATACATACTAATATAAACAAATTCCAATGTAGAAGAATTCCAGATAATTTATGTAGATACTTTGCTCTCAAGGAGAGGGAGCTTAACTCCCCACTCCTTAGGACGAGACTGCACATACTGATTTCCTTCTAATGAGTACAGTGTGCAAAGGGGGAAGAACAAAGACTAACCTTAAGAGAGGTAAATGGAGGAAAAAGGAGATATATGTAATACTTTTAACAATAAAAAATTTAAATTAAAAAAAAATAAATGCATAAATAAGTGGAACAACAACAACAACAAAAAGACTAACCTTACACTGGAACCTGACAAACACTACCTAAGCCAGGTGATCAGATCAACGTCAACATTAATGAATCATGTGGATGTTAGGTACCCTTGATATGATGTAATAAAAATGGTGTTTTACCTGTGTGGTCTTCCAGTAACTCTTATCCCACTGTTATAATGAGAAAAACATCAGACAGATTCTAATAGCGGGGCAGTTTACAAAGTACCTGATGGATACAGAAAACTGCATTGTAACAGAAAAGAAGATTAGGCTAAAACTAAGGAAATGGGAATAAATTAGGAGTTTTAGTTATCAATTTCACTCAATGTGAAAATCCTAATTCAACTCAATTCATCAATTCATTAGCTAAATCAATAAAACCTTAGTTGAGTGTAATATATTTCTGTGAAGGTATATTGTTAATTGAAAAACCTAGTTCACATTTCAAAATTTAACTTTCATCAGATTCCTCAATAAATATATATTTGGCATAGAATTCTTTCCTTTCTTCCAAGGACTTTTTTTTTTTGTCTGTTCCCTCCAAAGTACGTCATATGTTACTGATTAGTTACCACTTAAGATTTTCCCCTTCTTTGTGGGGAGATTGATTTCCATAATATATTTGTCTTGTCCTAATAAACTAATTTGATAATTTAAAATATGAAAGTAGTATAATTTAAAAGTGAAAGGGAACAATGGATTGAACGTGGTAAGTGTTACAGTGGCTGATGGAGGGGTATTTTTATTAGATTAGAAATATTATATCTTACAACTGAAAATGCAAATTATGCAGTGCCATAATGTTCCTTTCAAGCACAAAAGATAAAATTTGCATATCTAAATTGGATCAGACCAAATGGGCTTCCCTAGTCTCTCTCCCCTGAGCAGCAATCAGCCTGAAAAAGCCTGCAGGTGATCCCAGTAGAGTTTTGAAAGTTCACATTCAAGAGTCTCTATGTGTATGTATTTGTATGTGTACTTACATATATGTGCGTACAGATATATATGTATTAATATAATGTATTCAATTTATTTTCATTTTAATTTCTTAGAGACTGACAAAATCCTTCAACCTTTTTTTAATAACTAATTATAACTTTTTTAAATAACTAATTATATGTCCAGATTGCTATTTTTCACAAATATATTTCTCTGCTGATTGATTTTTTCAGTGTTATAAATATTTGAAACTTTTAAGTCTAAATAAAATTATTTTTACATATTAATATTAATAGGCTATACTCTCTGTTCCATTCATCTTTAAGGAAATGTCTGAAATATTTAATGAAAAATAAACTGTATTTTACTGACCTATTTTTTTAATCTAAAAATATCCTACATAATTTTTAAGTTCAATTTCTTATTCAAATTAATGTTTTGTTTTTTTGGCCACTTTATTTATAGGTATATGTATGCAACTACTTTTGCAAATAATCCACTATTCAATAGATACAAAGTTGACTCAACAATGGGATATGGTTAAATTTTTATATTTACATGTATATTTGGCTTATTTTAATTTTTCCAATAGAATTAAAATTGTTGTTCAAGAACTTTGAAATCTTATTTTTAAAAAATATATCTTTATTGATTTCAGAGAGAAAAATGGAGAGGGAGAGAGAGATAGAAACTCAATGATGAGAGAGAATCATTGATCGGCTCCTCCCACATGCTCCATACTGGGGATCAAACCTACAACCTGGACATGTGCCCTGACGGGGAATGGAACCGTGACCTCCTGGTTCAGAGATCGACACTCAACCACTGAGCCACGCCAGCTGGGCAAGAACTTTGAAATCTTATCATGGTTGATCACCTTTTACACATTTACTAGAGGCCCGATGCACAAAATTCATGCAAGAGGCTCGGCCCTTGAAGCCCCAGCTTCATCCAGAAGGTCATCCAGAAGGTCATTCGGCTGCCTGGTCTAATTAGCATATTACGCTTTTATTATTATAGATAACTTTAGACGAAATGAATATAAGGTGGAAGGCTTTAGTTGTATTAAATGATCACCTCATTATTAGGACTTACAGAGAATCTTGGAGAAAGTTTGTAAAATAAATAACAGAATTAATTAATTAATTATGGATTCTATTGACAAAGCCACATTTCTACAAGTATTCTAGGCCAGTTAGGAATCAACCCTTTTGGCTTTCGCCACACTCAATGTAATTGTCTCTAACTTTTCTAAATGTACTTTGTCATTGACTGAGTGAGAAATTTAATGTTCATTCTTAATTGATAATAGCATAGACTATCCACATCTAAAATGCTAAGGTCCTGGGCATCCTCCAGTGGATGAAAATAAACACGATTGCAGAAAATTTAAGAAGCCAGTTATTGGAGAGGGCTCTAGATTGATGATAGTAAGTCTGTGAAGATGAGTTTTCCACTTTTTCTTACTTTGAGACAATAATCTTAGATGCAGTTGTGGACTTCATAATCTCAGTCCTTGTACAAAATTGCTAAAGAATAATATATGTATCTTCTTACCCTTTGTTGTTACTATGAGAAAGATAACGGTGCTGGCAAATATTCCCTCTGAATATTAAGAATCATATTAGGAGATGGGTTGATCCGTGGGGCTAATACCATTCCAAAATGTAATCAGGAAATACCCCAACAACCTATGAACCCTATTTAAAGCAACCCTTAGGCAAAAAAAACCCTACTTCAGACAAACCAGTTCTTGCTGTGTCTGTCAGCCTTACTAATAGCTATTCTCTCTTTACCAAAGGCTGTGACAGTATGTAGTGAGTAATAAAGTACGTGTTTTATTTGTTCTTTTGAAGGAAATAAGACTGGATAAAACCAAAATGAAGAGGCAAGAGATAGAAATGCTTGAAATTATGTAGGTAACTAAACTATATCTCACAGAAAAATATTGCTTGAAATTGAGAAATATCGATAGAAAAAGAAACACTTGTCTTCTCTTCCTTGCAAAATTACAATGTGAAAAAAAGTGTAGCTTTTCCTCTTTTAGAATGAAAATTCCTTTGTGATACCAACACCAGGAGTATTTTTAAGAGCTGTAAGAATGTAGTTCATTTCAAGCTACTATCCAAACTAAAGAAGGCAAAATACAATTTCAGCAGTCCACAGGGCACATAACATTTTTTGTTGTTATGTAATTTACCAGTCTAAAAATACACTGGTTGATTTGCTTAGATCCTAGACAACAAGGACATCTTGCAAAAGGAAAGGACACAAATACTAACCCCAGACCTACCGCCGATTCAGTTTTTGCCTTGGGCAGTATGAAATGTTATTGCAGTTCAGATTTTGCGGCTGAACTTGATGTTTCATTGTCAGCATTCTTCAACTGCATATTGTGTGAGCTTTACCTAAGTAGTGACTGCAAGGAGTTCTGAACCACAAACTGCTGTTTGCCTGCTATATACTCCTCTTGCCCCAGAGCCAACTGATCTGGAAACCATGATCAAGGGAGGTTTATGTGGGTCAGCTCTTAAGTGCTCCTCCCAACTTTTTGGTAGGTTTGCAGCACAGGAGTTGAAGCCGCCAATGAATTAGACTTGGACATGTGAATAGAACAATCTCTAAAATGTATGTACTGAGAATTCATGTTTTGTCTGTGTGCATTCACATGGGTTGTAACTGGGAATACCTACTACAAAGTGTGGAGTTTATCTTGTGAAAAGTTTTAGCGCCTGACTAGCACCTGTTTCTTAGAGAAGAAAGTTTAGAGAAGACAATTTAGCTGCTGTGACTGTACAGCAAAGGCCTAGAGGAAGAGTCACAGAATCTTGACACATGAAAAGCCAAATTTTCTTTCAAAGTTTATTGAGGAGAATCTATATGATTCCTTTAGTAAAAAATCTCTATAAAAAAATACACTTTCGCAACATTTGTTATTTCCGCTAAAGGAGAAAAATGTCCTACAAAATTTGATGCCTGCATGTTTCTTCAACCCCATCATTTATATTCTCTTTTTATAAATTTTCTTTACTACATGTATCAAATTAGTATTTGGTACACCTAAGACACATAGAATGTTATGTATCAGTTATATCTCAATGAAACTGGGGGAAATGACTAAGAAAGATTTTTTAAAAACTGTGTTTCCAATAGTTCTTTATCATTTTGAGAGTTTTTGAAGACTTCTGGTAATAAAACTATTCAGTTTTTTGGATTTTAAGGATTATCCTACTTAGTAAAGTGTCAATTAGAAACTAAGTTTTTCATCTTCATTTTACTTCTACTTTTTGGGAGATTTCCTTAACTTTACCTAGTAAAACCTTTGCGTGATTTCTACTACCACATTTTTAGGTTTAAAGCATATTTCTTGTGCTCCAATTCTTCCTCCTGATTTTATTTTCTTCTCTCTCTCTATTATTGTTTTTTTTTTCTCCCTTTATTTTTATCCATTCACTTCCTTTTTTAAAAAAAAAAATTTCTTTATTGATTTCAGAGAGGAAGGGAGAGGGGGAGAGAGAGAGGAACATCAATGATGAGAGAGAATCATTGATTGGCTGCCTCTTGCACGCCCCCTACTGGGGATCGAGCCCACAACCTGGACATGTGCCCTTGGCAGGAATCGAACCTGGGACCCTTCAGTCCGCAGGTCAGTGCTCTATCCACTGAGCCAAACCAGCTAGGGCTCACTTTCTTTTTTTTTAAAAAAAGATGTCATATGTATGTGTTAGTTTATGTCATTTGTTTCAGAGGCTTTCTGTTTATTATTGGTAGGCATTTAAGAATAAAGTTCTAAAACTCAAATCAGATACTCCAGAGAGATTTTCCTTATCTTCTAAGTAGCTAGTATTTTATCCAAATAACATCTTCTGTTTTCTTCATTGTTTCTTCACTGATTTGAAATGCCCCTTCATCATATTCTAAACTGTCACATAAACTTTTGCTTGTTTAAATCTTCTGTCCAGTGATTTGCCCGCAGGTCCAGAGTTTTGCACATCTCCAGCTGTGCCACTTCCAGACCTGATTGCTGCCTCTGTCCCTCCAGTTTACCTACTGGAGTTTGCACCCCAGCCCTTCACTGTTATCACATAAGCTAGGGCTGCAATTGTGGGGCTGCCTTTGTCCTTTCCCCCTTCTCGCCTGCCCTGTTCCTTTGGCACATCCACCTTCAGGTGTGTCAATGCGTGGATCTCTCAGACATGTTTGTGTGTTGAACAGGGAATCATGTGTTGGATTATAGATATCCAACTTGTAACTTAAAGGGGAGAGAACAAGAGGTCTTCTTTTGCTGCCATGAAGCTTACATCACCCAAATTTTCTTTTTATATGTCTTATACCAGTGGTTGGCAAACTCATAGTCAACAGAGCCAAATAACAGTACAACAATTGAAATTTCTTTTGAGAGCTGAAAACCGACTTCTGCACATGGGCCACGAAGTTTTAATCGCACTGTACGTGCGCGCCCGCATGTGGTATTTTGTGGAAGAGCCACACTCAAGGGGCCAAAGAGCCGCATGTGGCTCGCGAGCCGCAGTTTGCCAACCACTGTCTTATACTATATATTTCTATTAATTCTTAAGTTCTTTTAGCTTATCTCATTTATAAATTATAAATAAAATCCCTTTTAATCACTTTTTCTAATTGATTATTCATAGTTTTCAGAAAATTAATGATACTTTTATATGTTAAAATTTTAATTTCTGAATTTTCTTATTCATTTTAAAGATTTTTCTACTGCTACTTTTGGGTTTCTCAGATATATAATTTTTAGTTACTGATAATTTTCATTCCTCTTTCTAGTAGTTGTCTATTTTATTTATTTTGTCGAATCATATTTCCTTGTACTACTAGACTAATATACAACCTTTGGTGGCAGTAATAGTATTTATATTATGTTCACTAATTTAGTGGGAAAATATAGTAAATTTTTTATGAGGTATATAATTGCCTTGTGGTAGGAGTCATGCATCATTTATCATGAAAATATCAACCTATTATTTTTTATTTTTCTTAAGGAATTCTATCAAATTTCTTTTTGGCATATGATGATCACAAAATGTCTCTTTCTCCCTATGAATATGGGGAAATATATGACATAAATCCTAATCTTCAACTGCCTTACATTCTGGACATGACTCTAAATAATATTATTGTGACATTCTATTTCTCTACCAAGTAACACAGTTTGCTAATATCTTATTTCAAAATTTGATATCAATATTTCCTGGTGAAATTATCCTGCAATTTTCTGTCATATCTTAATTATTATTTTCATATCTTTTTATTGTGCTGGCTTCAATGAAACAAGAAATGCAACTCCAAATTACATACTAACTCCATATATGTTAACTACATCAAGTTTTAAATAAATTTAGGGGAGATAAAAAATATGCATTGTCCCAAGACAAAGATAGCTTTTTGCTATCCCCTCTCCCTCCTCCATCCAGCCTTACATCAGGCTGTTTTCTCAGTTAGTATGATTTGTCTGTATTTTTTTAAAACAAAATTTATTTCTATGAGTCAAGTGGAAGGGGTGTAAAGGGTGTGACTCATATAGTTATATATTGTTTTATATAATTTTAAATGGTAGAAAGAAAGGCTACCCCAACTAGTTCATAAATAGTACATGAGTGTGGTCATATTTATTACTTTATATAGGATAAAATAATAATTACTTTTTTACTATACTTTATCCTTTCACTGGTACACAACCAAACCAATCTTCTACTACCACATATGAAAAAAAAAATCCCTTTTATATTGTCACTTAAAAGTGCTGAACAGTAGCCATCCACCTTTTATGTGAGACCTTAATAGTTTGTCACTGGTATCACTGATGCTAAATTACTGATCATACTATTTCAACATCATAATACTATTTGTAAATTGCCATTTATATTTCCTTAATATAGTTTTCCAATTGTATTCTGTTAATAGTTTGACTGACTTTGAACATTTGAAATGAACGGTTGCTAAGGCAACTGAACTTGATTTGTAAGAAAAATTAACTCATACTGCAATGGGACGGCATTTCAATGGATACTTCCCATTTTTTAAACCTCTCTTTTTAAAAAAAAATATATTTCATTGATTTTAGGGAGGAAGGGAGAGGGAGAGGTAGAAGCATCATTTATGAGAGAGAATCATTGACTGGCAGCTTCCTGCACACTCCCTACCAGGGATTGAGTCTGCAATCCAGGCATGTGCCCTGACTGAGAATCAAACCTCGACCTCCTGGTTCATAGGTTGATGCTCATCCACTTGTCCGGGCTTAAGCCTCTCTTGAATTCACATTTATTAAATGAAATAAATATACCTTTGAGCCTGATCACACCAATACAAGGCAGAAATGGAATTTAGTAAAAGACAATGTTAAAGTTATATGTTTGCCAAACAAAAAAAGTAAAAGGACTTTACTTCAAAGCTGTTACTAAGAGAAAATGAATTTTATAGTTCTGCATGTGTCTCTTAATCTATAAGAAATAAGAATATTTTAAATATTCCAAGATATACTAGTAGCACATTGACCATAATCAAAGTCATTTACTGAAAAAAATTAATATTGAAATCTCTATGCAGGTTTGAGGGTATCAAAAACACATTATCCTATCTAATAAAAGAGTAATATGCAAGTTGACCATACATCCATTACACCCACAAGCCACACCCACCAGCCAATCAGGAGCAAGTATGCAAATTAACCCAACCAAGATAGCTGCGGCCATGGAGCGAGCAGGAGGCTTGGGTTTCCCAGGCAATGGAGGAAGCCAAGCTTCCTGTACACCCTGGCTGTCCCTGGACTCCACATAAGGCTACAAAGTTTCAATTATAGAAGATAAATAAATCCCAACAAAAATGGTAGCAGCCACAGAGCTGGAGAGAGCAGGAGGCTAGGGTTTCCCCCGGAGATGGAGGAAGCCAAGCTTCCTGGCCTGCCTTGGCCTCTGCTCAAGGCTACAAAGTTTCAATTATAGAAGATAAATAAATCCCAACAAAAATGACTGCGGCCACAGAGCTAGAGAGAGCAGGAGACTTGGGTTACCCCTGGTGATGGAGGAAGCCAAGCTTCCCACCTGCCCTGAGCTGTCCAGGCATCTGCTCAAGGCTACAAAGTTTCAATTATAGAAGATAAATAAATCCCAGATACCACGGCCTCCGCTTGGGTTGCCAGGGGGTGTGGCCATCCTGCAAACCACCACAGGCCCCTCGCCAGGCCACCCCACACCCCAAGGGAACCCCCAACCTGATCAGGGACACCCTTCAGGGCAAACCAGCTGGCCCCCACTTGTGCACCAGGCCTCTATCCTATCTAATAAAAGAGTAATATGCAAATTGACTGTCACTCCAACACACAAGATGTCTGCCCCCATGTGGACACAAGATGGCCACCACAAGATGGCCAGCAGGGTAGGGCAGTTGGGAGGGTCCAGGCCTGCAAGGGAGGGCAGTTGGGGGCAATCAAGCCTGCAGGGGAGGGAAGTTAGGGGTGACCAGGCCGGCAGAAGAGTGAAGTTGGGGGCGACCAGGCCTGCAGGGGAGGGCAGTTAGGGGTGACCAGGCCTGCAGGGGAGGGCAGTTAGGGGCAATCAGGCTGGCAGGGGAGCAGTTAGGCATCAATCAGGCTGGCAGGAGAGTGGTTAGGAGGTGATCAGGCTGGCAGGCAGAAGTGGTTAGAGGCAATCAGGAAGGCAGGCAGGCGAGCAGTTGGGAGGCAGCAGTCCTGGATCGGGCCTAAATGGGCATTTGGACATCCCTCGAGGGGTCCCAGATTGGAGAGGGTGTAGGCTGGACTGAGGGACACCACCCCCCCTGTGCACAAATTTTGTGCACCAGGCCTCTAGTTATTAAATAAAAAGTCTATAAAAAGTTGAGTAAAAATAAGGCAATATTCTTTGGAAAACTAATGTTTTGAATTTCATACTTATTGAATTCAAGTTTATTTTTATTAAATTTTATTTTTTATAATCTTTAATTAATTTTTATTATTTTCATTGCATTTGTTAAATGGGCTGGTATTTACATTAACAACGAGAGATGTGTTGCATCTATACAACAAGGTCAGTTTGCATTTCAAATTGTGGTCAGAGTCACAATTCTGAAGATAACTTACTTTTTTAAAATATGAAACTTTTGGTGATTTAGTAGTTTCAAAGTTAGGTTTTAAAAGTATTTCTCCTATCTCAGTCAAATAAATAACAGAAACTTGTTAACATTATGGATTGAAAATACATAGAATGAAACATAATTTGATGATGGTTTTATAATCTGCCAAGGATGCCATAGATGTAAATACAGACTATAAAATTTTCAACTTTTAAAGATTATTTTCACCTGATTATTGTTTGTAGCAATGTTGGGACAATTGAAGGAGTCTTGCATGGAATTAGATTTGTCAAACCACTGGTATCTGGAGCTATAAGATTGGAGATGGCTCTGTGTAATGCAGTGACAACTTAAGTTTCCTGCAGCCATATAGGGATATGAAAGTAAGCTTTAATTTCAGAGCGGTATGCACTCATGACCTTTTTGCTACACAACGAGCTCTGATTAATGCTTCCACTCAAGGTGCTGCAATAATTATTAACTCAACAAGAATCTTAGCTAAAATATAAACAATTAAATGAAGCTTTTAGTGCAGATTTTACAGGTTTAAAGAAGATTAACCCATTCATTATAAGAAATTAGTCACATCTCTCTGTTGTTGCTATTACTAAATGACTTATAGTACAAATTAATTTGTGGGATTTAATTACCATATTCTTATTAAAAATAAGTGTAGAAAACTCTACTAATCTGGCTTCTCATAAAAGTTCTTCTATTGGATTAATATGAGCTTCAAAATTTCAGGGTTGATTGGGAGGAATGATATCCCACAACCATTTTGGTAGCCACAGGCAACAATGAAATTATTCTACTACAATTATGATTAGAAACAAATAATATTTGATAATATATCTATGTAAAATAAATATTTTAATGAAGACTGACAAATCAAATGAACCAGTATCAAAAGTAACATACTTTATGATAATCTCTAGGTCACTATAGTTGTTAGGGAATTAAGATTACAAAAATGTTAATTAAACTCAAAGTAACCACTACACTGGAAGACCCAAGATAACTTAGGCATTCTGCAATTATCTTTGTTGAAACACAGACTTGGTGTTTTGCAAAGAAATCATTTGTTCTGCCTTAGTGAAGCTAATTATTCTCAGCATGCAGCCACTGTTTCAAATTGCAAAAGGCACATCAGCCTTTGCTGTATGTTGTAGGAATTAAAACCCAATCAAATGAGATAATGAAGTGCACACAGAGAATATAATACCAGTTTTGCAATGCAATAAAAGTGAAAGCCATTTAAGGAAATGTTTCAAAAATCGTAATTTAGAGAGGAAAAACAAGTTGTAAAGCAAATGCTTATGAGTTTATTTTAATTACTTATTGCTTAGAGGTAAGCATTGGGTTTATTTATTGTGTGGTTAAGACTCTTCTTGTTAAAGACTGAGGAATATGGTGGCTAACAGCCCAACATGAAGCAGCATAATGCGGGAACTTTTTTAATTTCATGGAAAACTAAGGAAATAGTATGTATTATGTCATAGATAAGCATATACATTGCAGGAGTTTCATGAGACTACATCAAGAAAATAGTTATTAAAAATAGACTAGCATTCTTGCTCCTTTGTACTTGTATGTTCTAAAATGATTAGTGCTTCTATTCATTAAAAATCACCATCTGTTCTAACATCAACAACACGTTGCCCATTTAAAAATCTCTACTTACTCTTTTTTGTGTGAAACCTATTTTTTTTCTAAGAATACATAAACCATCAGTAGCCCCCATATATGCACAAGGAGCTATTGAAATATGATGGATTCTGGGTCTGAGTTCCATTTTACTAAAGAGAAATCTCTTGTAATTGAAACCCATTGAGTTAAGATAATTTTTTAATTGTTTGCTTTGCTGTTAGTTTTCTTCACACAAGCCTTTGTCAGTGATGTTTCCTGCCCCCACCAACACTACCTTTTAAGTCACACGAGGTGAAATTAAGATGGATTATAGGTTTTGTCCCTTGCTCCTTAAGGGAGAAACCAGAGTAAGCTTCCCTTTCAGCTGCCAAGAAAGTGCGGTCATCTCAGCAGCCTGGAATGTGAAAGCAGCAGGATTCACACATCAGCAGTGACAACACAGAGAGCAGGAAGTTTCTGTTCATTACACACTGTGTGGGCTGCCTTTCTGGGGGAGTTTATTCTGCAAAGTAATCGATTGAGGATAATGCCCACTGTTAGTTATTTACATGCCAACAGAATACCCTAGGTATGAACACATTAATAGGTTTCTCTCTTGCTCCTGTGTTCTTTTCTTCATATTACATTTTACCTTTGCTTACATAATGCTGGTCATAATATTCTGTTGTCCTAGAGTCGAGGAACATGGCGGTTTGAATAGCACATACAGTTCCAAGCTCAGTGCCATGCATACAGGAAGGCTCAGTGAGTAATACATGATGTGTAAGTCACTGTATCTCCAGAGCTTGACACAGTGCTTGGCACATAGTAGGGACTCAATAAATGTTTCCCCATTAGTTGAATGAATGGGTGAATTTTCATCAAAGGTTTGATTGGGGAACATAGTAGAGATCACTTAAGAACTGTAATAAAATAATTGGGTACTATGAACTTTTCCATAACCACATCTGGGTATAATGGGAAGGGCTTACATCTAGATTTCTGGCTCGCATACGTTTGATAGTGTTGCTCTTAAGTCAGTGTGATAGTCCTATTTTTAATTTGATCTAAAAATGTAACAACTTCAGAATATGCAAACAGCTGTAAGATGGGGTTTCTATCACTTTTCATTTAGAGACACATGTGTTTATAAGGGCACCCTGTCCACACTTTGAACCTTTTTACATTGAGTTCTAACATCCCAGCTTAGCTGCTTATGTTCATCTTTTCAGTTGAGGAAAGTAAAATTGGATGGTGAGCTATTGTTTAGCCAAAACCTAGCAGCTCTCAACCCATTATTCAACTTAAAAAGGAAAAGAAAAACATTTTTAAATACCTTCTTTTTTCTTTTATTATCACCTCAGATCTACTCCAATAGTTTCTGAGCCACAGATTAGCAAATGAAAGAAAAGTTATTTTCTTTGTAAATTGCAAAAGGATGCAATTGTCATATGCCGAGAGAGGTTAGCATCTGTATCTCAAGGGAAAAACTTTTAGAAGTAGCAGATCTGCCAGTAGCAATTAATTAAAAAGCTTTTCGTACTATTTTCAGTTACAGACATGTACTAGCAGCTTGAGAAAATTGGTAGTGATGTCTGCTGTCACCACAGGGTAGTATAGTGGATGGAGCTAATTTACTGACGTTTGTTTTTTCCTCTCAAAGTGTCATATCTTCATCTTACACTGAACTTGATTTTTCATTGTCAGACAGTGAATTCTGCATCACTATAGATTTTTTTATTGCATTATAATGCATGATGTATGAGAGGTAAGCATATTTTACTCTACAAGAATGAGTGCTTTTGCATCTGTGAATGTCAAGATGTGTTGAACAGCTGGTCTCTTTTCACCACCTACTAAGCAGAAGTACAAAGAAAGGCCATTCTCTGAGCAAAGAAAGATTTATCAACTTAAAATAATCAGTAGCAGGACTGTCAACAATATTTGTCAATTTTTCTAAACCAAGTATAACTTTTATATAATAAATTTTTAGCTCAAGGACAAGCTTCAGTTTTTTAGTTCATTTATGGGTAATTATGTATGCCAAGCTTCATTCTTTCTTAGGAAAGTACTGTCCTTGAATTCATTGTGCATATCTGTCTTGAAACATTTGGGCACACTTATTTTTCTTTCTAATTACTAAATTAAAAAATAATTTAAAATTTTAGAAATATGAATTATTTATTTAAATTATTTCCTCCTTTTCACAAGTACTTGTCATGCATCTATCATGGACCTTGTACTATACATAAATTCAAGTTAGACAAGTATCTGTGTATTTTTTTCAGTGCACAATTTCTCTACAGAATCACTGATTTTCAGAAAGCTGTCTCTCATTTGGACAAAACAAAATGGATAGGGAAATCATGGTATCCTGTGACTTTCAAACTCATCACTAACTACATGGAAAAAGTTGTTAAACTTCTATGTATATTTAACTTAGCTACTTCTTGAAGCTCCTTTGCCATGTAGTTTGTTAAGGTCCAGCATATTCTAGGCTGAGTTCTAGCTATCAGCCTGCAAACTAGGAGAGGAGGTGGGGCAGGCCCAGCAAGGAAGAAGATGTGTCCACTTTATTTTATTTTATTTTATTTTTTTTAGAGAGAGAGTGGAAAGGAGGGTGAGAGACACAAAAAGAGAAACATCAATGTGAGAGAGACACATTGGTTGGTTGCCTCCTGCATGTGCCTCGACCACGGCCAGGGATTGAGCTTGCAACCGAGGTACGGTCCCTTTGACTGGAATCAAATCCAGGACCCTTCATTTCGCAGGCCAGCGCTCTATTCACTGAGCAAAACCCGCTACAGCATATGTGCCCATTCTTAATAGGGAGGGGTTTGCTGCCTCTGCAGCCTTCAGCCTTAGATAGAGAGTTCAGGGGAGTCTTAGGAGTCAGAGTGTGGGGCATCCACCCAGACAAACTTGTCCGAAAGCAGAACCCTGATCTCAGCATAACAAACCTGCCTGGTGGATCATTCAGTCATCGTTGCAGTTGTCAATCTTAAGTTTTCACTTTTCTCTTTAGCTTTTTTCACTCTGCTATTGCAAGGGGCAAGAATCTCTTTTTAAGGACTCCTGGGCTTCTCAATTGTCTGTTAAAGGCCTAAACCTTCTCATTATACATTTGTAGGACATCAACACAACTGGTGATTATACTAGTGAAATCTGTAACGCTTATATACTTTGTGCCTCTGTACTTTCCTTTATTTTCATTGTTGACACTATTGCAGATGACCCCATTTCATCACCTCTATCCCCTTCCACCTAATCCCCCCTTCCCGCTGGCCATCACCACATTGCTGCCGGTGTCCATGGCTTATGCATACATGTTCTTTGGCTAATCCCTGCTGCCAGGGTGTTTCCTACAGAAACAGTCTCCCAGGTCCCCACTGGTGACCTTTTTTAACACTCTGGTGTTACCTTGCACTGGGGACTACTAAAGTCTCAGTACCATATGTGATGGGATCCTCATTGAAAGGTTTAGAGTGAAGGATCATTCCTCAAACCTTAGAGGGATCTGAAAGTATTCTATGTTTTTACCCGATAGTCAGAACAAGGGGTCCAACTATTTGTAGCAGATTCTTATTGTTTCCAAACAGGTTGAGTTTTGATTACAATGGAGAAACCATGGAATTAAGTTTCTGTGAAACTCTCTGAAATTTAGGATCTACTCTCGCTTCACTACACAGACCTACAAACCAGCAAACTAATCAACCATCCAACTAACAAACAAAAGTCATTATAAAGTAAAATAAATGAAAAGGAATATAGAAGGTGACTTTCAGTCAGATTTGGGAGAGAAAGTAAAATCTATGGCTACTTATTACAAAGCTAAAAAGTTAAATGTTTTATCTTTTAATAATTTGGTGGGTGTGGCAAGAAGTGGGGAATAGAAAGAAGCCCAAAATAAATTTCGTCTACCCTAAATCTTGGTCAAGTATGACACCTAGAGGCCACACAAACAGAATTCCTTAAATAAGGCAAGATGCATTTATGTAGAGAAAAATATTTAAAATTTTTGTTTCAAAATGGACATTGTTCGACACTACCCTATATAACACTCTATCTATGAATAACTATATTTCTTCACTTAGTTATTGTTTTTATTCATAAAAACTGATGATATCAAAAGCTTTTTCCCTGTCAAGTAATTGAATTTTTGATGATTGATTTTAAATGTTGGTACCAATCATTGAAAGTCATTATCCATATGTCTTACAAGTTATGAAATATGTTTATATGTTCCTATTCCCTAATAAAAGAGAAAACACATGCATAGATATGTACCTACCCTCCCCCACTCTCTGGAGTTTGGAAGTGATAGAAAAATAATAAAGACAGATGAAAGGATACCACATGAGAGGTGATAGGTTCAGAATTGTCTCATTTCTAAGCATTAAAAAATATGCTTTGCATTTTTCATCCATTGGTTTGGAAAAGTTTTATAGCCCTGGCTCATTAATACGTGAACAGTTCTTCATGAAAAATGATGAACGATTTACTTCATGGCAGGCTGTACAGATGGTCAATTTAATCTGCATCCTTGAGACTTCTCATGACTAAATTTTGACATCATGTCATTAAGCATTTGTACGTTATTTATATCATACTCTAGAAAACAAAGAATGCGATGTCTTGCTCTCTTTTGCCGTCTATCAGTTTTATTGATAGGATTTACCCAGCTGGACACTACAGCTTTCACAAAGGAGCATGTATCTGAATATATATATCGCTTGTGTCTCCTCAGAGACCCATACATTTTTGTCCTCAAGTGCAATAATGACATTGTTATGGAACAGATATGTGGCAGTGGTGGAGACAGATGTTTATATGACTTAGTTTCTGTAACCTTGTCCAGAGATGTCTTTCCTGCTGACTGATAGTGTATTGCATGTTTGTGTGTGATCCTTAAGCCTTGTGTAAATTGGAATTAAACGAAGGAAACCAGTTGCTGGCTATTTTCAAACAGTATTGCAGAATATTCACTCTGGTTGTGTATTTTAAATGGCAGCAAATTTTGATTTAGAAGTGGCCCCTGGCTCTTAAGTAGAATGCTTGAAATTGTGGCTATCATGTTTAAACCTTTTCCCCAGTTGAGCAATTATTATACAACCATGGATAAGTATAAAGACTAGAATCTTAAATTTTCTTTTGACATTAAGCTATTAGGTATGGCTTCTGATGCCTTTTCCAATGGCTAAGTAATTACCCTGTATATTAAATTGTACTAACTAGACTCCTTAGTTCTCTGTCTTCTGTTCTTATTAATGAGTTTCTACTTGGCGAATTGATTTGGATTTCCCAAGAATGCTTAGCGTGGGATGATATTAACGGAGTACTTCTGGTATGAAATCCTCCCTGTGCCAGTTACTGGATTTTAGGATTTCGGGCCCTCGCTAGCTGAGAAATAAAAACAAACAGGATAGGAAAACACTGCCATTAGTGGCACTGCAGTTTTCCCAAAGAGGGCAGAGCCAAGCAGGTCCTATTTTCTTTGGTGTAGTAACTGTTTCTGGGTTGGTGTACTCCTTCAGGGAGCCATACGTTGGTTAAGATCAACCCATAATCTTTTGATTGTTGCCTGTTTCTCACCAGTGAAGAAACAGTAATCCACACTAGCTTATCTCTCCTAATCACAGACTCACATAGCTAGGGCTCTCTGAGCTTTTAATTCCCTCTTAGAGGCCTAACAGAGTGGAAAATAAACAAAGAAGGAATTTGCAACCTTCAACGTTGCTAATTTCCTCTGATGTCAGAATACTTAAACAGGCAGGGTCTGGAGATTATTTGATCAAACCTGCTCTTAATCTAATGCAGGCAGAAGGGCTGTGTCTGGAATGATCTGCAAAATGACAGGCGTCCCAAGAGAGCTTTATGGAAGGGTTCCTTTTTCAGAAACAGTAGCTTCCACAACGTGAACTCGTGGGTGGGCTCTGTGGATGGAGCACATTCATAAAAGTGGTTTTCCTGCTTTTTAAATTTTATTTTATTTGGCCAAGCATTGATGATGACCCGATGTGAATAGCTTTCTGTTTGCAGAGTTCTTAATGGGCTAAATGCCTTGCTATTATTTTAGCTTTACTAGGAAATGAGTTAATAAAAGGTCATAATTGGGGGGAGGGGGGGGAAGAAAGGAAGAGAAAGGGCCAAGTATTATCAGACTTCACACACGTTCCTCTGTTACTACTAGTTTAAGAAAGTGAAAACACCAAGAACAAAAGACCCAAACCCATGAGGTATTTCAGATTATATTTTTTTCTACACTAAGAGTTCAGGCAAATTAGTGCCAGGGAGTTTTAAGTAAAGAATTTACTGATTTGGAGCTATCCAAAAAAAAAAAAAGAAACTTAATCTTCCCTTTAATTTTACTCACAAGTGTAAAGGGCAGCCTATTTTGGACAAAAAGAAGTAGATAAAGGACTAGCACTTTTATTTACTCCATATCTGAAATACTATTTTTGATTACTTTTTGCAAAACTATATAAGTAGATAGCATTGTGTGAATACTTACTGCATACTAATTCTATTTTTTAAAAAAATCTATTAAAACACAATGTACTTTGATGTGTCAGAGGTGATCAATATTACTCATATTTTTATTGAGGACGGATTGTTAAAAAAAAACACATTTTAAAAAGTGGTTAAGCACCTTTCAGCAGCAAGTAAACACCCTCTGATGTTTTACTGTCCCCCCCCCCCCCCCCCCCCACACACACACACATACATCTGATCCTAAGTACTGCTCCCTCAAAAAGTGGTTCAGACGATACCGGTTACAATAAATGGCAAACAGGGATGCTTTGTGTAAATAGACCCTAAGAAGAACATACCACTCCATCTAGCATTTGACTCGTTGGGTGACGAGGAATTTCAACGCCTGCTATTTGTCACGATGGAGCCTGTCGGATGATGATTCTTTTTATTGGTGCAGCCTCCCAAACATATTTCATCACACCATGTGCACGGGAGTTCTTTGGGCGGGTGTGTTGCATCTGGTCGCCCCCCTCTCTGCTCCGCTGGCTTCCTTTCTCGCCCTCTGGCTCTCGCCCCCCACCCCCGCCTCCAGCCCCCTCTCCCTCGCCGGGCTCACGCTCTCCCCCCCACCCCCACCCCCTCCAGCTGGCGGCGGGCGCTGCGCAGCTCCCGGACCGGGAGGACCTGCTCCGTCCGCTGGGGCCCCCTGCAGACGGCTGCTGCCCGCTCCCTCGCCGCTAGGACTTGCCACTGTGCGCGGAATGGCAGCCGCAGCAGCATCCCCGCCAGCGGCGGCGGCGGCGGCGGCAGCCACGGCCACCACGGACGCTATTGTTCCCCGGTGTTAAAAAGAGCTTTCCCTCCTTGTCGTCGGGAACGAACAATAGCAGGGCAGAGCTCCGCTTTCTGCACTCCTTGGGAAGGCACTCGGAGGGCGCAGAAAAATTCCCCTGCCGTCCGTCCGCGCTCACGGGATCCGGACCCTGGAGCGGCTGCAGGCGGCATGGGGCTGCGAACAAGGCGCTCTGCGTCCCGGAGCCCGGGAGCCGCGGGCCGGGGCCGGGGCGTCCGGCAGCTGCTCCCGCCGCCGCTGCCGCTGCTGCTGCTGCTGCTGCTGTGCCTGGGCGCCTGCGGGGCTGCGGCGCCCGGCGAGGCGGACGCACCCACCCTCTATCTGTGGAAGACTGGTAAGTGGGACGGAGTTCCCCTTCTCCCCATCTCCACACCTGGCTCCACGGTACCGAACTGCCGGGCTTCAGAGGGGGGACCCCCGTGCTTGCCGCGGGTCCGGCTGTGCCGGGCTCCGAAGAGAAAAGTGTGATGCGTAGGAAGTGAATTGGGTCATGTCCGAGGCTATGGGGAAAGAGAAACCTAACAACTAAGAGGCATCAGTGAGCCACTGGAATGGGCTCCCTCTCGCAGCTCTGCAGTTAGTGAGGACAACCAGCGCTGCACTTTTCCAGATGAAGTGCAGTGTTTTTCACCTCTGGATTCTCATTCTGCTGCGAATTTCTTAAATTCTAGCAAAGAGCCAGCGCACAGTGTAGCCCCAGTCTCTGTTCTTGTCTTGTGGCAAACTATTTGCTCAGTGCCATGATGCAGACGCTTATAGAATCGAATTTGCTAAGTATAGCTTTGTGATTTGTGGGACACGTGGAAACGAGCCAAACCAGGGCAGTTCTGACAGCTGACCCGCAGACGTGGCTCCGGTGAGCCCACAGAGACCAGGTACGGCTCAGTTCTCCACCAGTGAACTGCGGGATTTTTAAAGTGCACAATTGTTAGGATGTTTAAGGTTTAAACTTTTTCTGTCTGGAAGATTCTTTTGCCTTGTTTTCAACCCACCAAAGCAGCAAGGAATGAATTGTCCCTCTGAACCTCCTGGCAAAGTGCTGACTAGAGGTCCTGGTAGGGCAGTGACGGGCAGGAAAACAATGGAGTGAGGGAAGACTCCCCCCTCTCCTGCTGCTCCTCCCTCCTCCAAAGGACACCGAGAATTCTCTAGCAGACTTGAAACTTGCGATGCTTTATCAGAGTGAAGTGAGAAACATTGTGCTTACTGCTTAAGGCCAGGGATCAGTGTTGGGCAATGCCTAAATATTAAGAGAAGGATGCAGTAGAGAGGAGGGGGTGTATGTATGTTTTCATCGTGGGATTGCAAACAAGTTACTTCAGTGGTCTGTAGCCCACTGCTACACAGATCAGGCTGCTCTACAATTACACCGAATTCTTAAAGAAGTTGCAGCTATCCAACAACTTAGTGAGATGGAACAGAAATGGATTTAAAGCTAATGTACATAATTTGCCTTACAATCTTGCATGAAACACACACACACACACACACACACACACACACACACGATTTTAGAAAAGCCATTTGGAGTAGTGTTAGCCATTCTCCTTAACGCTTGCAGTTTACAGATCAGTTGATGAGTGGATGTAGATAAAATCAGATTAATTAATTTTAATTTAAAGCAAATGCTTGAAGATCTCTAGTTTAGCTAAAGCCACTTTTCAAAAGCTCAGTCATAACAACAAGCAATAACCAAACTATAATTTCCATTAAATGGTATTATTTGGATGCTCGGTAAGACCTTGGACAAAATAGTACTTGGCTGGTTGAAATGTGTGCTATTAAAATAACAAGAGCCAAGTAGTTATTCAGATAGAGGAAGAGTCTAGGCAACATTTGCGTGCAGGAACTGAGGTGCCAATATATGTCCACATAAATGTCATGGTGGGAACCCAAGCCAATAAGCAGTTTAAAATAGTGGAAAGCTGTCAGGAGCAAGGATATGGAGACCTTGGTTCCAGCACCAGTTTCAGCTCTTGCTAGCTGTAGGAACGTTGGCAGTTTACTTTTGACCCTGGGTGTTTTCATCTGCATATAAATATGATGATACCTTCTTTGGCTATTCATAGTGTTATGAAGAGCAAATGAGTGTGTTATGAGAAGTAATCTGTAAACTCCAAAGATATGTTCATGTTCAGACATAAATAAGCTAGTATGAAGAGGATGATAATGACATCTTTTTAATGGTGATCCTTGGTTTGGTAGGAAAAAAAAAAAAGCTGAATTAAACTGAACAGCAAAATAATGACCTCTTTCTTATTTTTGAGAGGGGAAGGAGACATTACCATATCTATAAAGGAATTGAGAGTAGTTATCAGAGCAACTAGGGAATATTTAAAGGGGAGGGATACATTGTAAGTGAAAACACTGAGATGACAGAATCATGAGTGTTTCTCATTTGATGAAAATGAAGACCTAGAAAGGGAATTGGGGGAGAAAATGAGGTGAGACAGTCCAGGATATCTATTCCATTGGGGAAAGGTTGGTCTTGGTATAGCAGATTATAGGGGTCACATTCTTGGTGAGATCTTTGAAGTGATATAGTGAAAAGTACACAGGATGAGAAACTGGGACAGGAACTCTAATACTGTGTTTACCACAAACAAGCTATAGAACATTGGCAAAGTCATTTAATGCCAAAATCACTTGGTTCTTGGTTTCCTATTTTATAATATTCATTAATTAGAAACGATAATATCCAAGGGCCTTGTCAGCCTGAAAGTGCTTCAAATGTATGTACATGTATATATACCATAAACATGCATATATTCATATATACACATACATAGTATATTGACATGCATATATATATACATATATATATATATGAGCATAGTATGTGAAGTTTATGACACATATACTATATAATATATATTATATGAAAATTTAATGTAAATTGTATATTAAATGAAAGTTTTATTGTCAACCCACAACAAAGAATTATTGATGACTCACTGTGACTTTTATGAAGTCACTGTAGTAGTAGAAGCTGTCTAGGCTATTGTCATCCCTACCTTCAAGAAACTCACAATTGAATAACACTGTACATATACAACAATTACAACATGGCATACTATACTTATAATAAAACACTATGAGAGCAGAGAGGTTGTGTAGCTGATCAAGGGGGTTGTGGAGGCTTTCAAGGAAAAGCTGAAGTTGATCTGGATTTTGAAGGATGAGCTAGATTTTTTACTCAAGGAGGAGTAGAAGCCCATTCCAAGCAGAGTAAAGAGAAAATAAAAACAACAGTCAGGACAACATTCCTAGGTCTTGGAAGTACTATAGCTGAAGTCCAGGATGTTTGGTGGGAATGAATGGGTTTAATGCCAATGAGGTCAATTGGGGGCAGATTGTAAGAAAACTTTCAAATCATGGAAAATATATTAGAGCTTAACCTATAAGCAGGTGGAAGCCATTGGAATCTTGAGCAAAATATTGACTTACTCTTTGCCCAGAATGGAGAGAGAGAGAGAGAGAGAGAGAGAGAGAGAGAGAGAGAGAGAGAGAGACTAAAAAGGGTCAGTAAAAGAGCGACTGAGAGGCAAAGGGGAGCAAAACTAAGATCATAGAAGATAGAGTGAAGGGTGAATAGGGGAGGACTTGGAGGTCACATTGTAGAACTTCGAGCTGAGGTTTAGAGTACAGGGTCACAGTGTCTGCCAAGGAGAGGAGACACTAATGCTATCAAGATCTCCACCATGTCTGCACCCAGTTACTTGAGACAGAGAATATGAAAGAAGAAAGAGTAGGTTTCTTGGGGTTGGAGGAAAAGAATATCAATTTAATTCTAGATATACTAAACTTGAGGTAGCAATAATCTATTCAGGTGAATAGATTGGGAAACTTAATGCAAGGGTGGGTAGTTTAGGAGAAAGAGTAAGGCTGATGTGGAGGCTTGCAACTCCATACATATATGATATTTTAGGGTGTGGTTATTGTAGGGATCATTAAAAGAAGAAAAAGGTATTGAAAAGAGGGGCCAGGATATTTCATAGAGAATGTTGGGATTTAGAGGGCTGCTACTGGAGAAATACTAGTGAAAGAGCCCAAGAACGTGTGGTCAGAACAGGTCCAAGGAAAATGGCAGTGGGTACTGAATGGAAGAAGATGTTTTATGAAGGGGGTGGTGGCAAAAGGTCTGACAAAATTCTGAAAGGCTGGAAAGGGGTTAAGAAATATTTCAGAAAATATCAAGGAAACAGAGGAATTGGTAAGATAATTATCAGTGTTTTGGGAAAGGACATTTTAAGTAGAGTGGTAGAGACATAAACTTGATTGAATAAAGATAGTGGAAAAGTTATATTAATAAAGTCAAATAATGAAGTGGTATTTAATTCTCTCCGTTATACTGTTTTTGTTTTAACAGAGAAAACCCAAAAACATAAGCTATTAAAATATTTGCTAAAATAAAAAGTTAAATATTTCAACAGTATTTTATTTTTTCCATCGCCATTTATTCCATCTGTGCCCTCTTCCACCTTCACCTATTCCCCGCTCCCACTCTCCCAATCACCACATTGTTATCCATGTCCGTGAGTTCTCTCTTTTTTATCTTTTTTGCTCAATCCCTCCACCCTTCTCCCCCACCCCAAATCCCTGAGCTGTTAGCCTGCTCTCTATCTATGAGTCTGTCTCTGTTTTGCTTGGTAGTTCAGTTTGTTCATTAAATACCACATATGAGTGAAATCATATGGTTCTTGTCTTTCTATGACTGGCTTATTTCACTTAGCATCATGTTCTGTAGGTCCATCCATGCTATTGCAAAGAGTAAAATCTTCCTTTTTTACGGCAGAGTAGTATTCCATTGTGTACATGTACCACAGCTCTTTTGTCACAGTCATTTAAAAGGTAACTTTCAAATTGTCTTTATGAGAATAATTGAAAACATCAAACACTGAGGTAAAGTACTTATATGGGATGTGAATAATTAGTTTTTCTGATAAGCAACTTATTTCATTTTTAATATTCTAGAATATGGAATTGTTTCAATAATAATTATGGCTAATTCTATTCACCTGCATTTCCAAATCAAGAGTATCAGTGCATGGAACAAAATGTGATTGACTAAATAAGAGTCAGGCAGAAAATAGAGAATACATTCAACCTCTGTCAATTTTTGTCATAGAAATGTATTTTCAAAAAGGTCTTGAAGTGATTGAATTAACTGTTATAATAGTGAAATTACATTGAAATTCAATAAATAGGTACATGCTAGCTGTTGCTCAGAATTCAGGTGATGAGGGTATTTAAAGGTATGAGTTTCTCTCAAGGAAATAATTTCTCACATTAAATGCTTCTGAAGTAGGTTCAGCCAATACAAGATAATACTATTAATGACAATCACTGTCTTTACCTACTTGATTGTGCATAAAATAATTCCATGCTTCAGTGTAATGTAAAATAAGTGTTATCCTTTTTTTTTTCTTTCATATACTTGTACTAATATAAAATGTTCTGCAGTGTTTATGGAAAAATATCAGTCTTAATCTTACTATTCATTAAATAACAAAGGAGAAAGGGATGCCATTCAGGTCATAGTAACATGAGAGTGGCATTATCTTAATAAAAATGTTTTGCACTTCAATTGTGCTTACAGTTTGCCTTAATTTGGAATATGACACGGTTTGCTCATTAAATGAGGATAAGCATGGAGCAGAGTGGAAAGACTGTGGGTATCAATGTCAGTTAATCCAGAGCAACATGGGTAGAAATACACCCTTGCTACCTATAAAATTATTTCACCTCCTGGACTCTTTTCTTTCTATCTCCATTATGGGTAAATAATATGTATCCCATAGAGGTTTTCTGAGGATTAAATTTGGTAACATGTAATGTCCTAGTAGAATGCTTGAAACATACTAGGACTCTAGTAAATGGTAGTTTTATTTTTGCTGTTATTCTGTTATAGAAAGCAATGGCTACTTAATTTTATGACCTGGAGCAGGTCCAGTAATGTGCATTAGCTTTCTCTAAAGCATAAATTTTTGCACTAGAAACGACAGATTGATACAGTTAGAGTGCTAGGTACTGCAGCACATGATAAGGGAGACAGTATGGTGGGATGGAATGAACATGGGCTTCAGGATCAGACAAGCCTCTGTTTAAAACTTGCTTCTTCCTGATGGTCAAGTTACTAAAACTCTCTGACTTAGTTTCCTTACCTTGGAATGGTGCGGAAGTTCTGAAGTGAGAGGGCATTTGTGGTGATTTAATAGGTAGTAACTAGCAAGTATCTAGCACAATGCCTTAAATGTAGTAAACATTCTAAATGTTCATTCTCTTCGCATCCTTTATCTTTTTATCCCCTGAAAATGAAATGACACTTGTAGGAATTATACTGATCCAACACATTTATCTGTGTTCTCCAACTAAAGTACACCATGGAAAACAAAACAAATCTGGAAAGAAGTTATTTTATTATAGGCTTGTCTTTTTTTTTTTTTTCCTTTGGCACATATGTATACAGCATGGACTAAAGACCATAAAAGTATTTTAAGCAGAAAATTCAGGCTGAATTATTTTATTAGAGTTTTTTTTATACTTGGTTTTGTATTGTGTCTCAGGGGATTTCTCAAGAATCTGACATTTCACATTCTTGTAATTGACATAGTCACATATGCCTTCCAAGTTAAATTATTTTACAGTAGAATTGTTTGTAGTTTATGCATTATTTTGATTTATTTGTTAGGTGATTATTTAAATAAACTTAAAAATACTGCCTGGCTGGCTGGCTCAGTGGTTGAGCATAGACCTATGAACTAGGAGGTTGCTGTTTGATTCCGATCAGGGCACATGCCAGGGGTTTCAGGCTCCATCCCCAGTAAGGGGCGAGCAGGAGGCAGCAGATCAGTGATTCTCTCTCAGCATTGATGTTTCTATCTTTCTCTCCCTCTCTGAAGTTAATAGAAAATACATGTTTTAAGTATTACAGTTTGTGTCTTGTTTTCCTACCCTTCTTTCTTAGCATACATAACACAGTTAGTGCTCAAAATTCATTAATTATTTGGATCAGAAAGTCAAATATTCAGGTGGTTTTCTGAAGCTGTAATATCTCAATGGACTGTGGTAACTCAGATCACTCCTAATGTAAACTGCAGGTAGCTCTCTGGTTTGGAAAATGATGGAAGCCCCAGCCAGGACTGATATTAGGAGTGCTGTAGAGCAGCACACACCCTGACTTTTTCTAGGGATTGTTGCCCTATAGAAACTGGCTTGACGTTGGCGGGGTGAGATGCTGATATTCTGTATAGGGTACAGGGGAAGCGTGATGTGCTTTGGAACCTCTTAGGAGGCCATGAAGCCTTCATGGTGACATAGGTGGGAATGGTGACACTGTGCAGCGGGATCTCTGTGGGAAGGGGAGGGTGGAGGCCTCTCAGTCTAGCAGGTGCTTGGAACAGGCTCCCTTGGAATTAATATAAAGGCACTTCAGAGTGGTCCTTAACAAAGAAGCATTGAGGAAGAAGCATTGGGGAAAATATAGCTTTCCTATCACAAGGACATCACAGAGTGTAAGGTAGAGGTGTTAATGAGTCTTAAGGTAGAGAGTTTTTTCTAACTTTTTTTTCAGCAGAGTTTTACTCCTGATAATTTTAGAATGCATTAAAATGATGAATGATAAAGGAAGTTGCATTTAATCTCCAGGTACCCAAGCAGAAAGAAAAGTAATATTTAGAGGAAATGATATAACAATTAAACACATTGGAAAGGAGTGGGGGAAGCATAGTAGAAAGTATGTGAAATCATAATCTTTTTTTATCGCTCTTATTGTTCCCATATTATTAGATTAATGTTATATCATGAGGAAATAAATGAAATAAGGGCTAAAGCACAAATGTGCTCCTTTATATGGACAATAATTTTCAAATGACACATGTAAGAGTAATGTTCAGGGGGCTTTAGGCCCCAGGAGACATCATAGAGATGGGCCACATGGAATTTACTGAGCAACATCAGTAAATGTAGGAGAAGCTATATATGACTGCTAAAACCCGGGGGGAAAGTTAGACATTGTAAGAGCAACAAAACAAGGAGAGAAAAGATAAAACAGGCAAATCATCTTCATTCTTTAAAAATTATATTTGAAGTCCATGGTTTATGATAGGGTTCACTCTAATGTACATTTTATGGCTTGGACAAATATATAATGACATGTATCCACCATTAAGTATCATACAGAGTAGTTTCAGTGACCTAAAAAGCCTCTGTGCTTCACCTATTCATCCCTCCATCTCTCTCCCTCTCCCTAAATCCATGGTAACCACTTATCCTTTTTCTTTCTCCATACTTAAGCTTTTTCAAGAATGTCATGTAGTTGATATAATCCAGTTGAGCGTTTTCAGATGGGCTTCATTCACATAGTAACGTGCATTTAATTTTTCTTCATGCCTTTTATTGGCTTGATAGCTCATTTCTTGTAATCACTGAATCATATTTCATTGTATGGATGTAGCACAATTTATCCATTGACCTGTGGAAGGACATCTTGGTGCTTCCAAGTTTCAGAAATTATGAATAAAGCTGCTATGAACATCCATGTGCAGGTTTTCAACTCCATTGGGTCAATACCCAGGGGCATGCCACTGGATCATATGGGAAGAATATGCTTAGTTTAGTAAGGAACTACCAAACTGTCTTCCAAAGTGGAGGTATAATTTTGTGTTCTCACCAGCAACGAGTGAAAGTTTCTGTTGCTCCACATTCTCACCAGTGTTGTCAGTGTTTTGAATTTTAGTTATTTTAATAGGTGTGTGTTGTTGTTTCAATTTGCTATTCCCTAATGACATAAGA
The DNA here is from genome assembly GCF_027574615.1 of Eptesicus fuscus. Lineage (NCBI taxonomy): Eukaryota > Metazoa > Chordata > Mammalia > Chiroptera > Vespertilionidae > Eptesicus > Eptesicus fuscus. The sequence continues at coordinate 21,008,283 of NC_072486.1, forward strand.
TGTTGAGCATCATCTTTTCATCTGTTTAATTGTCATTCATGTATCTTCTCTGATGAGGGGGTCTGCATTCTTATTAAAATATGAAGAAGAGTAGCATGAGCAGGGGGAATTCATGTGATAGTTCAGAGTCTCAGTCCCCTGTGCTACACATGCTGTACTTCTTGCCCCGATGATATGAACTACACTACAAACAATTGTTTTATAAAGAGAAGGCACACATGGAAGTTAAGTAAAGAATAAATGGAGTTGGGCCTAACCTTGTCTAGTTTGTTTCATCTTTAGGGGAACACATTGGGATAGAGTTTGGGAGTGAGGAACAATCCCTTGAAAGGTAAGAAAATGGTCTGCTATATTAAAGGTTAAGTTGAGCTTGCAAACTTGTGAGATTTTCAAGTGTACAACACATGTGCTGTATTGCTAGCTGACTGTGGTTTGCTTTATAAATCATATAGTTGTATATGCACTCCTTCTTGCTCTTGCATGGAGGAAACAATAGGCTTGTATAAGGTTGAAGTACAATATCCTCCTGAACTTTTGGGAAGCCGTAGAAGTCCACTGTCCTTAGCCCCTGGTAAGCTGTCCTGGGAACTATCCTGCTACCTAGATTGCTCTCATGGAGCTTCCCATGGACACAAAGTGTTGAGCACACACAGAATGGTGGTGGTAGAACAGTGACTCAGAAGTAGTTTGTGTGTGTACATAGAGGTAGACATACAAGACAGTATTGAAGTAGCTATCCTAGAACTATAGAGAACGCTTGATGGAAAATTAATTTCCCCAAGCGAATGTATGAGGCACAGGCATTGACTACGTAATTGGAATAATTTAACTTATGATATATGGCCAATGCAGGGCTTTCAGATTGTGCACATATTCTGGATTAAATTTATCCCTTGGATTATAATGGCAGAAGCAATAACAGGACATTCTGCGTATCATAGATGGATTTTTTACAAGTAGTAGTAATATGTCTCCTAAAGAATGGCGTCAGAACGCAGATAGTGCCTATTTGGGTTGCACTATTTAAATATTATTTTTGTTTTTTCTACTAAAATCAGAGAGTGCAACTGTAAGTGGCAGAGGGGTCCATTGTATTCAGTCACTTCTCCTTGACAATGAAAGTAATTAGTTGTAAAGAATTGAACCCATAGCCCAAAATCAAAGAAGCACTGATTACCAAGTAGTTAAATAAATATGTACTTGTGCACATTTGTATGTGTGTAATAAATAAAATTAGATGTTCAAGAATAAGCTTTTGAGCCAGACAGACATGAGTATTGACCTAATTTTGTAATTTATTAAGAGTAAGGTCTGTAATTTCCCTGTGTCTCTTATTCCTCAACCATACCATAGGTACAGTATCAGTACCTACCTCTCCAGGTTATTCTACAGATGACTTGAGATAAACACAGAGGCCACTTAGATGGGGCCTGGCACGTGTCAGTGCTCAGTGTTATCTCTCACGTAGTGTGATCCTGGTGTGAGCTGTCAGTGCCTCCTCCCTGGGATAGAGTTTGTCTCCTGTATCTGTCTGCACTCTTTTCTTCTTTTTGATTCTTCTTTTTTGAAGCTGCATATGAATCTCAAACTTCTCTTCCTCTACCTGCTCTAAGAGTACAGTTGCACAGCCCTCAGCTTTGCTGTTATCAGAGTTATTCAAAGTATAGTTTTAAAACACAGAGACAGTCTGCCTTAGTGTTTTATTTTTACGTGTAATCATGCATATCTCTGCCATACAGGAAATGCTGGAGGTGTGACTTTTTAAGTGGGACCGTGCATTCCAAATTCCTTTCTGTGGAAACACTTAAGAATATTCTTGGCAAGACTTTTGTGGTCTGTGACCCTTTGAATGAAAGGGTATAGGAAGTCTACAATGATCCTCTCCCAAAGTACCCTTTCCCCTCCTTAAAGGACATTCCTCTTTCTCTCTCTCTCTCTCTCTCTTTCTCTCTCTCTCTCTCTCTCTCTCTCTCTCTCTCTCTCTCTCTCTCTCTCTCTCTCTCTCCTCTTTCTTTCTCTCTCTCTCCTCTGTGTGTATAAATATGTATATGTACCTACATGTATATTTATTATTATTTTTTAAATATATTTTTATTGATTTCAGAGAGGAAGAGAGAGAGAGATAGAAAAGCAATGATGAGAGAGAATCATTGATTGGCTGCCTCCTGCATGCCCCCTACTGGGATCGAGCTCACAACCTGGGCATGTGCCCTTGACCGGAATTGAACCCAGGACCTTTCAGTCCGCAGGCTGATGCTCTATCCACTGAGCCAAAATGGCTCGGGCTATAGTGGTGACTTTAAAAAATATGTGCAATTATGAATACTTTTCAGTAAAATCTTAATTACATAAGAATTTTTGGGAAAATTCTATTTTAGAAAACTTTGTGCCAACCGTATGTTCATCAGGAACCTGCTCATGTAAAAGATCTTATTGTACAAGCCCTTGCATGACCTCCCACTAACATAGATTTTATTTTAAGATCCTTTTATGTCTAACCATCTTCCTGTGTTTGTCATTCTGGTGCCTGAGCAATGTCTTCAAACTGCAGTGTTGGCACAAATGTCCAAGAAGTAACTTTTTTCTAAGAGCATCTGCCTGCTGCATATCAATGACCATCATTTATATGAACTATTACTTATAAACATTTTACATTGATAATGATATCCTTAAGGCAGGACTGGTAACAGACCTGGTGGAATAATATGGATTAGCTATTATTTTTTAATGTGTGTGTGTGTGTGTATAATAATGTATATATTTTTTCTTATAAAAATAAAGTTCATTTAGAGCCATTGCATTGCACAACTTCAGGGACTCCAGCCATAGTTAGAATTAGATGACTTTTTTCTTCATCAGCTTGTGTGGATCAAGTTTGATTAAATAAAACTTGCAGATACTTAGTGCCTATTTTATGCCAAATTCTGTGCTTGGAGCAAACATGAATATTACGTGGATCCATCCCTCCCAAGTCCCCTATTGTGTCAATAAGTAATTCTTGCCTAGCAAACTTTCTTTAAAAACAGAAGCATACACACACACACACACACACACACACACACACACACACATATATAAAACAGGAGGGGTGATTATCTTGCAGAAGGACACAGGAAAGGGAAGATTTCATAAAACACAAGTTTGAAAAATAATTTACAAAATGGACAAAGGGAGAATTCCAGAAGTCCAGCCAAAGAGGAGCAATTGGGAAGGAATGAAATGGCATGCATGTCCAGGAACAGCAAGTTCTGTGGCATAAAAAGCTGGGGATGAGCTGGGGAGGGAAGAAGGGAGTGTGAGGACTGCACAGAATCAACCATAATCAGGATCCTGGCCTTAGTTTGCTGTTGTTCAACTGCTGGAATTCAGGAGCCAAGTCTATTTGGACTGATACAGTATTACCAAGAATAAAAGAATATATTTGCAAATGTTAAGTCTTATGTGAATTTATGAGTTTTAGGAGATTGTTAATTGTATAAATGAACTATTGTATTTCTCCTTACGAACTATGAGAGATGCTATCTTTAGGTAATGCTAATTAAACAGTTATTTCAATAGTGGAGCATCCTGTCAGGCTTTTATACATAAGAGTGATTTAATACTTTATAATTTTGATTAGTCCAGTGTTGAAATGAATAAGCCTTAAATCCGTGTGCTGTTTCTCCGGTGGGGTCCGTGACAGAGATGTAAATGAGTGGTGTGGACCAGGCATGGTGCAAAAGCTGGTTGTACTAACTTGTCTGTGTGGACTTGGCTAATTAAAGAGTCAACACCACTCATTTACCGTGCTGTGGGTGTATTATTTGCCATCATCATCTGGGGAGCCCAAGTTAGATTAGGGGGTACTTACTAGTTTACAACCTTTGCCTTTGGCAATCATATCAGGTATTTATAAATCTGAAGCTTAAATATATAGGGGCAGAAAAAGATATTTAAAGGATACTTTTTTTTATTTTGAGTTTTAGAGAATGACTACATGAGGCTATACGGAACACCAAAATCAAATTAAAGTGCCTGAACAGCCCTGTTGTCAGCCAACAACAACATGTCCCTCCACTTCTCTACATGCTGTGCTTCATTAGTTCTCATTAGTTGACGGGCCCTGTGGAATGAAAGGAGCTAGCAGGAGCGAGGCATCCGCGGCCTTGAGCTGGTGTGTGTAATCACAGAAATGCAGCGAAGATCATAGGGGCCAATCATTCTGTAACACAGCTTCTTCTGACAGCTTGCAGCGGTGACTCCACACCTCTGATGGGGGAGTTATCAAAATGGATTGGGATTTATGGAATCCAATAATTCACGAGGAAAGCTTTGACTGCTGCGGAGAGAAATTTCTCTTCCTGTCTTTTGCTGCAAGATTTAGTGTAACTTCTTTAGTTCCCTTGACTTGTTTTATAAGACAGCTGGCTTTGAACTGCTCCAGCTGGGAAAATGCCACAAGAAGAGAATAAATATTATAGAGCAGACAAGGTGGTCTTCCAGCCTTGGTTGGTCAAGTGCTGCCTCACTGTGAACACCGTGAGGTTCCGAAGGATAAATGAAAGTTTCAGAGCTTTCAAGTTAATTCTCCTCCAAGTTATTCTCTCTCTTGAGAGAATCATCTAAAGGCTAAGTGAATTTGATTATTTAATGAACATGTGAAAATTGGGGGAAGAAGAGATTATTGTACCATGTCATTATATATAAGACTAGAGGCCTGGTGCACAAAATTCGTGCACTGGGGAGGGTGTCCCGCAGCCCAGCTTGCACCCTCTCTAATATGGGACCCCTCGGGGGATGTCCAACTGCAGGCCACAGGAATCAGGCCTAATCCTGCAGTTGGACATCCCTCTCACAATCTGGGACTGCTGGCTCCTAACAGCTCACCTACCTGCCTGATTGCCCCCTAACTGCTTCCTTGCTGGCCTGATTGCCCCCAAATACCCTCCCCTGCTGGCCTGATCACCCCCAAGGCTTTTATTAGTATAGATGAATCTGCTTTGTTGGCCATATGCAGAATATTGGAATTGCTGTCACAGACCCAGTTTTTAACTGCTTTTCGGATATAATTTAGATTCCATGCAGTTGACCTGTTTAAAGAGTTAAGTTCGGTGGCTTTTAGTATATTCACACAATTGTGTGTCCCTGATCACAGTCAATTTTAGAACATTTTGATTGCTTCAGAAAGAAATCCTATACCCTTTAGCTATCACCCCATTTCTCCATGTCAGCTCAGTACTAGGTAAATACTAATCTATAGATTAGCCTATTCTGGACATTCCATATAAAAGGATCAGGCTGTATGTGGTCTTTCGTGACTGGAGTCTTTTACTTAGTCAAGGTTCATCCACGTTGTAGCATGTATCAGTACCCCATTTCTTTTTACTGCTGAGTAATATTCCATTGTATAGATAGACCACATTTTATTTATCCACTCCTCAGTTGATGAACATTTGAGTTGTTTCCACTTTGTGGCTATAATTCTATGAACATTTGCATACAAATTTTTATATATTTTAACTTCTCTTTGCTAGGTCTTATGGTAACTATGTCTAATCTTAAGGAAATGCCAGGATTTTAAGAAATCTTAAGGAACTGCCAGACTATTTGAGTTTATGTTTTCTAGGAACTTCAGTGGTATAGCTGTCATTTGAGAAAATACATTAAAGATCCAATAAAGTTATCATTGTGTAATTAGAAAGTAAGTAGTAGAAAAATAGGAAAGTGCTTTAGGGGACCTAAATAGAAGTACATTTATAAATAAAAGTAAGAATAAAAATACATTTAGGAGGAAAATCTGAAGTAACCATGAGCACACTTGAGAGGATGCCTAGAAGAAACTCCTTTTGGGTTTTTCATCTGATCATATAGTGAAGGCTTCAATAAAGAAAAAGAATGTAGGTGGGATGAGTATACTATGATGACTTAAACCAAGAAAGGATGACTTAATAACACGTATTTAAAATGCAGACTGTTGAATCTCAAAGGGAAGGCGGGTGGGGGTGGTTGGGAAGATATCAACCAAAGAACTTGTACTAGTATGTATGTATGCATAACCCCTGGACACAGACAATAGGGTGGTGAAGACCGGGGTTCAGGGTGCGAGTGTAGGCTAGAAGGGCTCAATGGGGGGGAAAAGGGACATCTGTAATACTTTCAACAATAAAGATAAATTTAAAAAAATAAAATGCACAGAGAAATCTAAGTGAAACTAATGAAAAATTTTAAATGTCAGTGCATTTTAGAAGTTGCCATTTGGTTTTGACAGCTTAGTGAGTATACTAACAATACCTGCTAGAGTTCTCTTGGTACTCCACAGTTCCCCAAGCACACATGTTCTTTCACTAGGTTCTCACAATTTCCTCATTCATGTAGGGCGGGAAGGAATGCTCTCCTCTAATGAAAGAATAAACCCGGGTACCTGAGGTCAGTTGATTTGACCTAAGCCACACTTTTACTATAAGACTAGCAGTCAGGGCAATGTTTTTGGGTTCCTTTTTGCTACAGCATACACAAAAATAATAATTTTATACAAAGCACTTGGAAACATACTTACAGTATTTTTATACTAGAGGAAATAATCTTTACTTGTGTGAAGGGTGAGCTCAAAATATTTAAATGAGCATCATATGGTATAAATAATAGGCAATAACAGAAATTTAGGTTTAATACTTTTAGCATAGGGAAATATGGGAAATGATAACAGATTTGTGTTTTAACTATTCAGTATCTTAACTGAGCATTTTACAGTGTTCTTGAGATTTTAACATTTATGTTCAGAGCTATCTTCAATTTGTTACATAGAATAATAACATATTTAATCTAAACAGTTAATTGCCCTATAATAAATAGAAACATATGCTCATGTGTGTTTTTTTTGTGATGCAATGAATCTTAACATAGAAAATTATAAAGTGCTTCTTCCAGTCATAACTCAGTATTTAATTTCAGTCTATTGATGTTACCATTTTTTTAAAAACAATGTAATGTAGATTTAACCTGGATTTTCTTGACAGTTTAACACAGGAATTTATACTGAGCCCCATACAACAAGCATCCTAAATCCCACTTTACATTTCCCAAATACCCTACAGAGCTTCTCTCTCTCCCTCCCATGGCATCCCCCGTTCCACCCTGAACACACTGATACTTGTAATAATCTCCTTTACCTGTCTTATGTAGTGTCAGGTTTCATTCACTCTCTCATGAAAACTCTCTTTACTACCAAGCTCTTTCTTTTCTTTCTCTCTTACCTTCTATGTCTGAACATCTGTGTTGTGTTTGGGTACAATATGCCTTCTACCTGTAATTTCAGGGAATCATTTTCCAAGTCTCTAAACTGATAAAAGTTCATGAGTAGGAATATTATCGACAATAGAAATGCTAACTTTTGCAGTGTGCTACACGGGGAGACTTGCATTCCAGCTGTAGTTTTCATTTTCTTTTCTTCCCTGAAAGAGACAAAATGAAAACCTTGTTTACAGGCAGCCCAAATGTTCAGTGTCGACTGCTGTATGTGATACAGCTGTGAAATGGACTAGAATTTATTATTGAAAGTGACAGAACTAGTGTAAATTTATTCAAATGAAATCCCTTGCAAATACTACAGTAAATAGGCTTTGGAAACATTCTCATTCTGTCTCTTGTACTTTAAAAATGACTTTTCTCAAGATTCTACATATCTTTAGGACATGTGATGAAAGAGATGAACATTAGGATCGTCAGCATTCAGGGATTTATGTGGTAGGGTTCTCTTCCCAACAGTGTGATGGGATTTTAAATTTGAATTCAGATCTATGCTCGTCTCTTTCTAAATATTGGAACAATATCAAAAGTTCCTCTTGACGAAGTAGATGACTAGCCACCCCTAAATGCATCATGAGCACATTCTAGAACTATTTTATTCTTTAAGTATATATTACAATTTTGCCCCAGATAGCATTTTACCCCTGAGGAAAAGTTGGAGTATCCTTTCCATTTGAAGGTCTTTACAAAACTTTTGTACAGTTCATGTCATTCTTTTAAGTTGTTTTTCTGTGTGTGTGTGTGTGTGTTTTGTGCAGCTGATAATTCTCTTGGCCATTGCACACAGGAAATTTGGTATCTTAATCAAAGTCTGCTTAATGGACAGAAGAGACATTACACACAAATCACCAAGTTTTAAAATATTATAAACCAATAAAATGTACTTAACACTAACATCATTCTGCACATAATTTAATCTGTAGTTTATTGTGATGTGTAAATGCTGTCAGAAGGCTGAAGTGCACCAGAATCTTCATTATGAACAGAAATGTATTGCTGTAATAGAACTGTGAGGAAGTTCTGCAAGAAATTTCTGGTTGGCGGCATGATTAAGCCACATTGGAGGAGTCTTTTGGTTTTTCTCATTTAATTGTGTAGTTTCAGAGCATACTTAAAAGTATCAGCAATTTTCTGAATGACTCTCTACGGTCAGGGATGTAGAGACCCATATCATTCTACTCACATCCATACCTTTGAGAGTTGGAATTAAACCGTTCTAAGGCAATGCTAATATCTTCAATGATTTTGCCTACATGTAAGTGTGTGTAGTATTTATCTTACCTTTTTGCATAACATCAATGCATCTAGAATGGAAAGATAAACTTGAGATGAAGACAAAGTGTTGGCTATTGTATTTTTCAGGCAAAGCTACTCTCCCCCCTTCCCTGTTTTAATATGTTACAAACATGTTGTTCCTGCCAGCAGAAGGTGTGGTGCCTTTTGAGCCTCTTTATTTGCTGCCCCAACACTTTCCTGACCCCCGGGCCAGATCCTCTTCTGTGGGCAAATACAGACACATGGGTCTGGTCCCCTGGTCACTGACAAGCGCCTGCCTTTGAAGGAGATGAAGATCGATAGCCATAAATCAGTGTAATTGGGGCTACGGGAGAGGCACGTGGGAAGTGCTCTAAGGACACTGAAGAGGGAGTGATCAATCCACCCAGGCTGGGGAAGGGCACGGACCGGGAAAGGCCTGCCAGAGGTGTTGACAGTGATGTTGGGCTTGGAAGCATGAGTGAGGATCTGGGAGATGAGAGAGATGACAGGATGCACACGGTAAAGACACAAAGGTGTGAATGAACAGTCTAAATGGCTTTTATATGCTGAATAGCCCTGTCCCTGAACCCCACAGCAACTCCCGATGGATGGGTCTCCGCAGCAACCTCAGTGACCTGTCCGTTTACCTCTTGTTCCCCTTCCCAAGCTCGGCAGCTTTAGGAAGCAGCCACAGTTCTACCTGGTTTCTACTCCCCGGTTTAATCTTCCTGTAATGCTTCCGTGCGATTGTCTGCTCGACTTCCACGTTCTGCCTTTATTCCTGGTTGATTACGTTTCCAAGTTCTTCAGTTTCATGTTACTTAACCAAATGGTCAGTTCAGTTCAACTTCCTTGTTCAACTTCCTCTGTTTCAGGACCCCAAACTTCATGCAACGTGAGCCCAGAAATACCAAACCACTAAAACTGGATATTAGATACAACTTGCAGCTATAGTTCCCATTTATGCTTTGGTACTTATGAGACCCATTTTGGGGCTTTAGTGGGAAAACCAATTAAGGTCTGCTTGTGAGAAATGTGCTGTTAGTATCTCCATTAGACCCAGGAATTAAGCAAGTAATAGTTTATTCAAGTTTAAAAAATGTCTTAGCCTGGTCTTACTTGATGATATAATAATGCTTACTGTAATATTTAGCATAGTTAATTGTTATTGCTCCTCTTCACATAAAATATAATTGGATGCATTCACAAGACTGTGAAAATCTAATAAGTGGGCTATGGTTTTCTTACACTAACAGGCAACTGCAGGAAGGGAGGGATAGTGTGGGTGGTAAAATGTAGTGTCTTCTTTGAAGTTTCTGGTGCCTAAGATATAGACAGCCGTCACTCTAAGAGTGGAAGGTTACAGATTTAAAAATTGCCCTTTGTCAAGACTCAGCTCAAATACCACTTCCTCTATGAACTTTGTGTGATCTTCCTTCTTGATTTGTGGTACCACTTTAATGACAATACTTGATTTTTTTTTTGGGGGGGGGGGGGCCACCCATATGTGTATGATATGTGCCTCCACAGAAATACCTGTATATTTTCTTTTTTTTTTTTTTTGGTACTTTAGTGATTCTAAATGTGAACTCCATCAGGCAGGGGCTATCTTAGTCATCTTTGTTCCTCAGCATCTATGACATACTAAATGTCTGTACATGGTTGATAATGAAGACATTATTGAACCATATTTTAGATTACATAATTTTATATCACATGTTATTTTGCTTTGTAACATTCATGATAATTTTCTTAAATATTCTTAAAAAATTTGATTACATAATAGAAAATATACTCTAGTATTACATAATAGAAAATATACTCATGTAGAAGATAGGCATGGGGTGGATATAAACAGTGCTCTGACAGTGTTTGATTTATTGGTTATCATTCATTTTGGCATCACTTTAAAGGAGTATATTTTCTATTATGTAATACTAGAGGCCTGGTGCACGAAGTTTGTGCACTAAGTGGGTTCCCTCAGCCCAGCTTGCACCCTCTCACAGTCTGGGACCCCTCGCTCCCTACTGCCCACCAGCTCGCTGTTCCTTACTGCTCGGCTTTCTGCTCCTTAGTGCTGCCGCAGAGGCAGGAGAGGCTCCCGCAACCACCACTGCACTTGCCAGCTGTGAGCCCGGCTTCTGGCTGAGTGGCACTGCCTGTGGGAGCGCACTGACCACCAGCGGGGAGCTCCTGCATTGAGCATCTTCCCCCTAGTGGTCAGTGCGCATCATAGCGACCGGTTGTTCTGGTTGTTCTGCAGTAATGGTCGCTTAGGCTTTTATTATATAGATTGGCCATTCAGGTTGTTTCTTTTCTTTTCTTTTTTTTTTTTTTTATGGGAAAGATGCTGTGAACTATGTTGTAAGTATATCTTTTTGCACATTTCTAAGTGTTTTTTAATGATGCAGTTATTCATTTTAAAGGATGAACATTTTTAAGATGCTTGACACAGATTGTTAAATTTTTATACCTACTAGAAGAGAATAAAGGTGCACATTCCACAAGACCAAAACTGGGCATAAAGGTTTAAAAACTTTTGCCAATATGAAAAATCTCAAGTCTTCTATCTCAATATTATTAATTTTAAGTTTCAACTTTTAAATATGATTAAAATATACTTTTCCATTTGTTGTATATATATTTTTTGGTGGTTGTTTGGTTTATTTTATTTATTTATTTATTTATTTATTTATTTATGTCTCTTTCTAAACTACCCTGAAGAGGAAGGATGGAGCTGGGGCCTGGAGGTGCCCAGTTTGGCATCATCACAACACCTGAGCAGGGAGAATGTGTGTAGATAGAAGAGTGGGGAGCAGTGAGGGGCCCTCTGGGGCACTTGGGACTGAAGAACAATGGGTGGCATGTAGAAGATAGGCATGGGGTGGATATCAACAGTGCTCTGACAGTGTTTGATTTATTGGTTATCATTCATTTTGGCATCACTTAATTTAGAATTATTGATCCTAGTTGTGAACTGGGGAAAAAAGCTCTGAAATGCAAAAGATACACCTAGGGAACATGGTTTTTACCAAAATGCTTCAGAGTACAAAGGCAGCCTTGCAGAAGACTAGGTGCCCCCCGCTAACCCCCACCCCCCCTTTTATTTTTTCGCAAAGCCAAAGAAATGAATTCAGGCTTATGTATTGTAATTGTAGCAAAATATCCATTGATTTAAAACGTGTTAGATGATTTTATTATAGGGAGTAAACTGCTCAGACCTATCCTTAGGTGTTTTAAATTTTTTTTGATAAATAAAAAGCATACTGTATTAATTTACAGTAACAAATTAATGCTGTAAATAATTCAGGTTACATTTAAATAGTTTATTCAAAATAAGTTTGGCTTCGGCTGGGGCTAAAAAAATGCAATATTTAATGTTATTCCAATTAGGTTTACAGTTATATAAATATGCAAATGAAATGGATTATAAAATCAGTAACTTGTTTTATGCTGTCATTTTCTTTTATTATTTTTCCATATCATCTATACACGAAAGAAAGCAGACTTTTGATTGATTCAAAATATAGTAAATAATTACAGTCTCTCTTGATACACAAAATAAGTAGCAGGTGGGAATACCTGTGTCTTAAATACTTACTTCGGGCTGTTATCCTAACCAGTAGTTAATGCCAGTTTGAAATATTTATGCAAATAAGATACTGTTTAGATCTTTTCCAAATCCACTTCCACACAGTTCATAGTATCAGGCTTGTGTCATGTGGCATCTACCCATATGGCTACAGCCAGTTACTGCGTGTAATTTAGAAGGCCTGAAGGTGTAGCAGACTCTATAAATTTTCCTTAGAAAAAATGCAAAATATACACCTAGGGCAGTGGCCGGCAAACTGCGGCTCTTTGGCCTCTTTAGTGTGGCTCTTCCACAAAGTACCACGGCCTGGGCAAGTCTATTTTGAAGAAGTGGTGTTCGAAAAAGTTTAAGTTTAAAAAATTTGGCTCTCAAAAGAAATTTCAGTCATTGTACTGTTGACATTTAGCTCTGTTGACTAATGAGTTTGCCGACCACTGACCTAGGCAACATGATTTTTACCAAAATTCTTCAGAGTACAAATGCAGCTAGTAGTGGTCACTTGGGTCTATGTCATATCAACATAAAACCTTAAAACAAATTTAAAAGCCCCTGGAAGGAAGAGAGTACGTGAGGGAGTGAGAATGAGAGCAAGAGTAAGAAAGAAAAAGAGAGGGGCAGAGGGGAAGAGGGAGGAAAGAAGATTAATTGATTTCAGTCTATAAAAATAATCATGCTGCATCGAATATTTTGTGCAGGTGAGGCATTATTCCAGAGGTCTTAGATACCAGTAGAGGAGAGACATAAAGTTCCAAGGCGATTGCATGGGAAAAATAGAAAGCTTAAGACACAAATACACAGCCAAAAGGAGGGTCCTTCGGGGCTGGCATCTGCATTCTCTTAGCTGCATACTCAACACCTCTCCACCAGCTCTCTGCTCACCACCCAGGGCCCATCAGCCTTTCCTGCTTGTTTACCCTGAGGTTCTGATCAACAGCAACCATGTCTGAACTCTGGACTAAAATCGAAGTCTCCTATTTATAAATCCTTATCAATTTTCTTTTAACCATTTCTTTGGGAAGATGAACTGTATAGTTCCAAAAGGTCTATTTTTGCATAGCGAGTGTTTTAATTCCTGGAGACTTACTTTCCATAAGGGAGGAAACTTGACCCAGAGTGGTACTGAACACGATATACACATGTTGTATTGTAGACTTCTATACTTGAAACCTATATGATTTTTTTTTTAAATTTCTGAAACCTATATAATTTAATTAACCAATGTCAACCAAATAAATCCAATAAAATGTGTTAAATTTAGGTTTAACATAACTTTTGAGATTAATTTAGGGAGTTATTTCATTTTAGATATATTAAAAAATTTTTCTGCAATAAAAAATGCATTTGTAGAATTTATTGCATAAATTGAAATTTGAACATAATTGAAAGTAAATGCTTTTTAAAATGTAGGAGAGATGTTGAAAAATATTTCACTGGCAAAAATACTTATGTTCCAAGTGACTTTATGAACACGAGCCCCTCATTATTGATTCTTAGGTCTTAGACAATGATACAAAGCTCACTGGAAAATTAAGCAAGCTTAAATACAGCTACAGACCCCTCAGCAATGCTGCTTTCCCATTCATACCATGAATTAGAAAAAGATTGACCTGAATTAAATCCATATATCATGTTGCCTGATACAAAAGAAGTGGGTTGAGTTGGCGGAGAAGGAAGTGGATTGTAGAAGAGAAGAGATTGCCACTTTCCTTAATATCTGGTCTGAAAGACACCACTAGTGATCTTTAATTCCTGAGCAGAAGTTTGATATGGATATGATTCTAGGCCAAGAGGGAGCTATAAATTTGGCTTAATAAGAAATTCTCAATTAAATTATGCAGGGAAACACTATACTGTATGAGCTCTGAAGTACTGGCTATAATTTTTCAGGTTCTGAGTAAAATTGTTATGCATCTGTGTATTACATCCTTAATTTTTATATTTTTTTAAAAAAGTAGAAAGTATACCTATGTATTTTGACCTCACAAACTTCTCTTTTACCTACTGTATTTTACTGATTTTAATGGTAATGAAATACATTATAACACAGTTAAGTGAAAATATAACAAGGAAATCTTTATGCTCTTGAAAATTCCTGTTTTATCCTATTTTCATATCAGGTGTTGAAAGTGGAACCTAAAATTCATTCTGTTGTACTTCCGAAACTCTCCAAAATTTTTTATCATTTTACATTTGATTATCTGATCAACAGATTGACAATACATTTACCTATTTGATTTTCATTTATTTCTGCTCTTGTCCTTAAAAAAATTTGAAGAAAGGAATACATATGGAAGCAGAAAAAAATTGAATATTAGAAGCTCAAGACATGGTCAAAATTAAGCATGAATCTTTTCATTTTTTCTTATTCAGCTATTTAAAAAAACTAGAGGCCCAGTGCACAAAATTCGTGCATGAGTAGGGTCCCTAGGCCTAGCTGGTGATCAGGGCCGATCAGGGCCTTCGGCTGCTGGCCAGGGCCTTCCTTCTGGCTGCTGGCCTGGGCCTCCTTTTCCTGGCTGCCGGCTGTTGGCCAGGGTCCCTCTTCCCTGGCTGCCAGCTGCCAGCTGCTGGCCGGCGCCTTCCTTCATTCTGCGCTGCCCCCTGGTGGTCAGCACACATCATAGCAAGCAATCAGTCTCCCAGTGGAACTCCCATGGGGACAATTTGCATATCAGGCTTTTATATATAGATAGTTCGAATGGGCTGTTTATAAATTTTTATATCTGACTTTTTAAATTTAAAAAGTATATGTAGCATTTCTACATAAAATTTTTAAAAGCATCATTATCTTATTTAATGACTATATAATATCCAGTTTTGATCATCTTGTAATTTTTAATATTTGTTTTCTCATTTTTTATATTAAAACAAGTTATAGTCAGAATTATTTCACTTTAATATATTTCCTTAGCTTAGATTTCTAGAAGAAAAAATACTGTACCTTGTATTATTGTGATTTCTCGGTTCTTCAATTTTTGTTTATTTTGTAAGCCTAAATTTAATTTCTATGAAAAATTTTCTGACTTATTCCTCAAAGCAGAATTTTCTCAAGTTCACATTATAGTTCATGTATGCCATAGCTCTCTTTATCATGGCTTTATGTTTTTACTTTACATATTAGAAGAATTATATGCAAGTTTTTCTCTTATGGCCATTGGTTTTTCATTGTTAATTATGTTCTGTCTTATTTATAAAGTAAGTATTAATTCAGCCACTAATTTTTGATGTCTTGAAACACTTCTTACTTCCTTAATCTCTTTTTTTATTCCTTCTTATTGTCTTCCCATCTCATCCTCTTAGCTTAAATTTTCCAGTGGTTGTCCTTTTCTGTTTCACAGAGACTGTGTAATTCTTTTATTCACTTGGAGATACCAAACAGATTTATGTAATTGTTTTCCTGTTTCCAACGATAACATCAAACACACAACAAAATCTTAATTTGATCCATGGGTATCATACTTTGAAATCACGATGCTATGATGCATTGCAGGGATTGAAAAACTACAACTCCCCAGGCCAAATCTTAACCACAGTCTGTTTTTGTACATAAAGTTTTACTGTCACATGGCCACGTCCAGTCCTTTACCCATTATCTCTGGTTGCATCTGGGCCACATTGGAGAGGTGAATAGTCACGACAAAGACTGTATGGACCAAAAAACACTCAACTATTTATTGTCCGGCCCTTTACAGAAAATGTTTGCTGGCCTACAGGATAGTGGAAATTTTAAAATTTGTTAAATTTCTTTGGTTATGTTTACTTTAGGCTGCCCACCCATTTCCAGTCTCTAAGAGCTTTCAGGGTTTCTTATTGGAATTATAGATTCCTCACTGGATAATGTTGGGAGATATTGCATTTACTCCATGGGCCAGATAAATAACCATAGCTAGTCTATTCAGATATGCTTCCCCTGGGATTTGTATTTGAGTACATGACTTTGCTGGTGAATCTTTTAGTATATTGTCACCACTATAAGCCTTGCTACAGGATAGAGTCGGGGGAGAGCAGAGATGGTCATAAACTCAGGATGATAGAGTTTGGAGTTAGGAGTCAGATTATTAAGGACTCATATACCATGAAGAGTAGTTTGCAGTGAGCAGCCATCAAGAACTTCTCAGCAGGAAAATGACATTCAGATTTATGCTGTAGGGCAGGCAGATCACTGCTGACTGTGGAAAAGCTCTGTTGTAAAACTGAAAAGCTTTTACATTACCAGCAGAATGATCAGGTATGAGTCAGAATAATCCAAGCCAGGAAGGGTAGGAAAAAACTTCAGCCAAGCAATAATGATGGGGAAGTAATAGAGTGATGTGGAGGGAGTAAAAAGCAATAATAGATAAGATGGCAAGAGTGAACAGAAGGAGAGGGGTCGACCATTCCAAGGGTCCTGGTCTGGGTGACTGTGTTTATGGTAGGAAATGCACAGTGAAGAGTGGTTTTACTAGGAACTAATGGCTCACTTTGTAGACATATGGAGTTGAAGGGGTCTGAGGGTACTCAGGTAAAGTTATAGAACGGTAGACCGCCAGTAAACAAGAGTAAAATTAGGGAAAGCCTCTGGGGATAACGCCAGGAAGTGCCCCAAAGTAGTGGGTGGGCAAGGAAGAGGAAGCCGCAAACAGGAACAGGATGAGCCATCCAGAGAGAGGACGTGATGCATTGCACCGTTACTTTCTATGCTCCCCTCGTTTCCTGCCAACTCTGTGAATTTCGAAAGTAGAAATTATTTTTATTTGCTTATATGAAAGAAAAAAAATAACCTTTAGTATAAAAATTTGAAATTTAAAGAACTAAACTCTATAGGTAATGCCCTCTTTATTTCCAAAAATATTCTTAAAAGGAAGACAAGAGGAGATACCCAGACTGCTGTAGTTTACTATGGAATCCACTCTATGAAACTTGGTTCCTATCAGCAGATAAAACCTTACCATGTAATGCATTTTGCAGAAAAACCTCAACTATCACAATCAACTCAACTTTGGGAAACTACAAATGTTTCCTAATCTTAACAGAGGGTAAACAAATCTGATCTTACCACTTATACTACAAAACTTTGGAGGAAAAGGAGAACTTGGGCTTGGTGGGGGCGGGGGGGTGGGCGGTAACATTTTTATCAGTATGAAAGAGAAGCAGTCCAATAAAATGTCCATAGTTATCTATAATAAGAGATAACCAATACCAATTGCCAAAGAAATTGGATGAAGGGCTCTGGGGTGTTAATCGGAGCAGACCCAGCAGAGTTAGCTGCTGAGACACACAGACTTCAAGATTTTAGGCTGTCATCTCAAACTGTATTTATGTATTGACAAATCTGTGTTCCAGCAGGCCAATAAAGCACATATTATTAAAGTTGTCTGTAGATATAAAACATTTACATGTAATTTTCTTTTATTTTCATTTTGTAAATTTATAGTAGATAAGAAAATTATTCAGGGCTTGATTTCTGACCTTCCTGACTATATTTTTCAGTCTTCATAATATTGAAAAACCTGATTACAGATAATAGTAGAATGTGGAGGGATGTATAAAATGGGTTTTGTTCTTTACCCGGCTGGTGTAGCTCAGTGGTTGAGTGTTGACTCATGAACCAGGAGGTCAGGGTTTGATTTCTGGTTAGGGCCGGGGTTGTAGGCTTGATCCCAGTAGGGGGTGTGCAGGAGGCAGCGAATCAATGATTCTGTCTCATCAGTGATGTGTCTCTCTCTCCCTCTCTTTTCCTCTATCTGAAATCAATAAAAATATATTATAAAAAAATGGGTTTTGTTTGTCAAAAAATGGTAAAGGCAGGGAGAAGTTGTGTGAGTAGTAAATAAAGTAAAAAAAAAAAAAGTTTATTTTAAATTTTATTTTTCATGCAAGATACATAAAAATGTTAAAAATCACTTATTGTATCACTGACTTGTCAGAATGAGTCTTTGCCAGTCCTTTTTAAAAAATATATTTTAAAAAATTGATTTTAGAGAGGAAGGGAGAGGCAGAGAGAGATAAAAACATCAATGATGAGAGATCATTGATTGGCTGCCTCCTGCATGGCCCCTACTGCGGATCAGGCCCGAAACCTGGGCATGTGCCCTTGACCAGAATTGAACCTGGGACCCTTTAGTCCACAGGCTGATTCTCTGTCCACTGAGCCAAACCAGCTAGGGCTGCCAGTCCTTATATGTATACTATTTTTATAAAGTTGTAATAATATATATGTGTGGCATTTATATATACATATATGTGTACACAGGAATCTTAAATTTTTGAAATAATCATTTGGTAAAAGCTTTTCTAGACATCAGTATTTGTCAGCCTCATGTTCTTCAGCCAAGAAAAATTATAATTTTAGGAAAATCTTTAAGTAGAAAAATACCCATTTTTAATGTAATTTTTAATTTGCTCCTACAGAAATGTTCCTTTTATCTCTCATTTGGACAGTCTTATTTTATAAATCTTAATCCTGCCTCTTGTGCTAACACAGTTAATGAGTCGGCATGTAAGGATTTGAAGGGTTTGAGTATGAAACAATTCTATTGCCAAGTAAGGCACTGGGTGCTCTTTGCCCAAGCTCTC
This sequence comes from Eptesicus fuscus, assembly GCF_027574615.1. Classification (NCBI taxonomy): domain Eukaryota; kingdom Metazoa; phylum Chordata; class Mammalia; order Chiroptera; family Vespertilionidae; genus Eptesicus; species Eptesicus fuscus. The sequence continues at coordinate 21,026,971 of NC_072486.1, forward strand.
CCAAATCTCTTGACAGTTGTTCTTGCTGTTCCTTCAGTGCAAATGTTGCCAGTCCAGTCAGAGGATATCATTTTACAACTTAGTCCCCTTAAATAGAGTGTGTTTTAGTTTCTCAATAATGTTGCTTATTTACATGTCAGTCAACACCATCCCCTTCCTATTTTATTCATTTTCATTTTCTGTGCAGTATAGCAGGATTTGAGCTCCTTAATTTGATTTTCAGCCCAAGCAGTTTGGTTGCCTGGGAACACTCAGCACTTGTAGCTCAATCATGTATGCCTTTCTTTGGACTCTGATTGAGAAGTCAATAAATATTTAATTTGCCCCTTTCTGACTTCAAAAAGTGAGACCCTTTACTTTTTTTATATTCTGTTTCAATACACATTTTGTATCTCCTTGTCTCTTCTCATTTGTATCTCCATAAGGTTTAACATTCAAGCAAATATTGAAAAAAACGTATCCGTGCCGTGCAAAGATTTTGTTATTCATATTTTATAGCATTTAATGTCTCATTCTAGATATATAAGATTAGGTATCCGAAGTTGCTTTCTTCAGCAAATACTTAGGACACACAGTCGGAGACCCGGAAGTCCATTTCACATAAATCCTGCCCACAAGGAGCTTTTGGGATACACATGAATCCTTATACACCAAGTGCCATAAGGAAAGCACAAGATAAGTGGCCTTTTAAAGGAGGATCAGCCGCGTCTCTGAAACAACAGTACTTTTGGAGTTTGCTCTGAAAAGACCAAGATTTGTCTACTTGGAAAAGAAGACAAGGGCGTATGGTCTCTTGCCTAGTGGATGGCAGGTTTATACTTTGGTGTCTCACATTTAGATCTGTGATTCATTGTGAGTTAATTTTTGTGAAGGGTATAAGATCTGTGTCTAGATTCATTTTCTTTTGCGTGTGGATGTCCAGCACCATTGTTGAAAGGAAATCTTCTCTATTGTATTGTTTGCTTCGGTTTCAAAAGCAGCCATTATCCAATTGCAGCTGTGATACTTCAGGATGTAGGGGTTAGTTGCAATGTTACTTGACCCTTTTTTTGTTTGTTTTGATGAACCCAGGCATCTAAAAAACTAACATTTTCTAATGCTTAAGTGTTGGTAATTTAAAATGTATATAAACTCTTTAGAGCAAAGCATAATAACTCCTGGCATTAACATGCCCTGAGGGCCAACAGTTTGTAACCACTGCACTGTAATGAATGATTGGTGACAAAATAGAGATAGTAGGCACATAGAGTTCAGTTATTTTAATTTCTTGTCAGTTGGGTGTGGAAGTAGGGAGAGATCAAAGAAAGATATCCATTAACATCATAGTGGCATGCAAGTAACAAAAATAAAACTATAATAATTTTTGTTCTTGTGTTTTGTTTTTATTGGTTATTTATTATTCCATTAGCAAGAACTGTGGAGTGAGGCATCCAGGGAGTTTTGTGGCTGAAAAATATATTAGGGTCCTAGGTGCTTTCTGCTTTTCCACTTCACCTTTCTTAGCATCTTTTTTGTAAGATGATGACTTATGATTGCAGCACAGCTACTGCACCGCTAGACTTAACAACCACACTCCAGGCAGAAAGAGTGGGGGAGGCAGAGGGAGAGAAGTTATTTCTCCTGTCAAGACTTTGCCTTTCTGTATAATGAGGAAATCTCTCCCCAGGGTTTTCTAGCTACATTTCTAGCTACATAACCATGTACTGTGGCTATTCGTGACTACAAGGGAGGATGTGAAATTAATTTGGCGTACTTGCCTTTCGTATATAAGAGGGTAAGGGAAAATAGGGTCCATGATGGCTTTTGTGTGGTTGGTCCAGTGTTTGCCACAATGTAGTTCTAGGACAGGAGTGAATATAGAAAATTAAAATACTTTATAATGGGATAAAGGGTTTGGTAGAGAAGGAGCAATTGAAGATTCAAAAGAAGAAATAATAAGTGAAAAATTATTATTTGAGAAGAGAAGGGAGAAAGAAATGGATTAATATGCAGAGATACTCTGTAATGGACAAAACAGTTGAAAGGAAATCATTTCAGATTGAAGTGGGAAATGAAATCCAGGGGGAAGCACAAAAAGGTTTCAAAGATTTAGAAAAGATGAATTAGAGATTACAAATTGGCCCTATAGCCCATTTGAGTTTTGAGAGAGTTATTTTGTAGAGCAAAATATTAGCATATTACTTTCTAAATTTTTATTGAGGCTTGGCAAACTGATTGCAACTATGTGTGAAGTTCAGTTGAGGCTAGGATGTATTCAGTGTTTATAATTGAAAAAGCAGGTTATGATATAAAATACAGAGAATATATGTGAGTGAATTCAAAATGCTTATTAGAATATTAATAATCATGGATTCTATGAATATGGAAGAAATAAAAGAATGTGCTAAGGGAATAGGAGATATTTGAAGAACAGGATTAACAATGAAGATTAAGAGTGAGTAAAAAATGGGAATGAATAGATGAAATAAGAAATCATATTTTACATACTGTGAAACATACATATCATTAGTATGTAATGTGTATTACAAAATGTAAATGTGAAAAAGTTTGATGTTCATTTGGTCACCTACTAGAAGTAGTGAGAATGAATGGCTGGTTTTTCTAGAGTACGTGTGTGTGTGTGTGTGTGTGTGTGTGTGTGCGTGCGTGCGTGCATGCTTGTGTGTGTGTTTAATTAAAAGCCTTCTTTACCTTTCGTAGTAAAGACATCATATACCATCTAAAAATATTTTTTCCTCTTGATTCCTAACATCAGACTGATCATTTGTGACAATCTGGCAGATTATTATAACTATGGCAGGTGGCCTCAGACTCTGTAATCAGAAAATCCAAACAGAAGAATGGGTTTTCTTTATTTTTCATCCTTCGGTAAAGAGGGCTGCAGGACAGAGGGGAACATTTCTACTTGTTTAAAGACTTTTTTTTCAGTAAATGCTTATAAATTACATTACATCCTTATATTTGTAACAGCGGTCCTTCAAGAAGGGTAAATGTCTTTCTAGGAACCTTTGTTGAAGTCTGCAAACGTTTTTTTATTATGGCATGGAAAGGTGAAGGGAATGGAGCTCCTGGCATCTGGTGGGTCGAGGCCAAGGGTACTGCAATACAGAGGAAGGCCCCTGCAACAAAGAATGTGTAGAGTAGAGGTGGGGGAAACCTGGCTTATATGATAGAAGAAACGACATATTTTTCTTTTAATTCACAGCTACTTAAAACAGTCATATAATTTTTGCATTAAACTTTTGGAGATAGAACTCTTTAACTACTGGATTTCAAAACAGAGAATTGTGTCAGTATCAATGTAGAGCCAAATCATACATCACCTTGTGTTGTTTATTTTTTACTAGTGGCCTGGTGCACGAAATTCGTGCACGGGAGGGGGGTTGTCCCTCAGCCCGGCCTGCACCCTCTCCAATCTGGGACCCCTCGGACATCCCTCTCGCAATCCAGTACCGCTGGCTCCTAACTGCTCACCTGCCTGATCACCCCTAACCACTCTGCCTGCCAGCCTGCTCACCCCCAACTGCCCCCCCCTTGCTGGCCTGCTTGCCCCCAACTCCCCCCCCCCCCCCTGGCCTGTTTGCCCCTAACCGCCTCTGCCTCAGCTCCGCCACCATGGCTTTGTCCAGAAGGATGTCTGGAAGGTCTCCCGGTCTAATTAGCATATAACCCTTTTATTAGTATAGATTATCTCAAGCGTATATTCAATAAACATATGAACAAGAGAAACATGTGACTTGACAGATCTTTCTAATTGAGGATTCACCTAGGTTTTGATAATATCTGTTTTATTTGGAGCAAACACGTGAACCATATATGGAATAAGATGGACTCTGGAGAAAGGTTGTTAAATTGGATTTTTACATGGGAGTAAAAGTGACAGAATGGCCTTCCTTTTCTTTATCTCCTGATCTTGTAGAGTATTTTATATAGCATATGCTTCTACTGTCTCATACCTAGCACCCAAGTTTTGATTCTCTATGTAGAGTATTTTATTGCTACATAATGCTCCCCATAAAATTAAAGCTCTCTTATATTAATTTATTCATTGCTATGTAAAAATTTATCATTGCCATGTCATATATCCATTGCTATACAATTTATCCATTTTTGTGTAAGTTTTTCTATGAAGGTTTCACTGGAGCCAAAGAATCCACTTCCAAGGTGACTCACTCATGTGCCCAGCATGTTAGAGCTGTCTGTTGGCTGGAGACCTCAGTTTCGCACCACATGGACCTCTTTGTGACTCTATACTCTAAGTAGGGATAATTGAGTATCCTCAACATATGGCAGCAGGCTTCCACTAGAACTAGTGATCTAAAAGAAAGCAAGGCAGAAACCAGAGTGTTTTTTATGACCTACCCACAAAAGTCATGCACCATTATTGCCCCAGTATTTGATCGGTTACATATGTTATCCTTTTCAGTGTGGGAGGAAACTATACAAGACACAGACACAGATCATTGGGGGTATCTGTGATTCTAGTTCACATACTTATGATATATTTGATAAAATGTTCTACAATTGGCCAAAGGTTTTATACATGTTTTTATTCATCTCAGAGAAAGGAAGGGAGAGGGAGGGAGAGATAGGAACATCAGTAATGAGAGAGAATCATTAATTGTCTGCCTCCTGCATGCCCCCCACCTGGCATTGAGCCCCCAATCCGGGCATGTACCCTGACCAGGAATAGAGCCGTGACCTCCTAGTTAATGAGTCCAAGCTCAACCACTGGCTGGACTTGGCCAAAGTTTTTACTTCCTTTTATATGTCATAGAGTATATTCATAAATTATTTAGTTGTGCTTCATATTAATTCTGCCACCCATTGATTGATGACTTGAAAAGCAAAGGAAGTAAAGAAATCAATAAGCAAGTTAATATAAGAGTTCATTCAAAGGAGGACGAGGGTGTGGCCTGTAGAATCAGAAATAAACATCGAGTGGTAGAAGAATAATAGGAAGATGTAAGGTTGACTAAATAATAAGTTTTAGGTGTAAATTAGAAGGTTTAACTGCAGATGATTCTGAGAATTTTTGCCTTTGCACAGAAAGAACATGACCTTAATTAAGACAGCAAAACACAGGTAAAAAGTACTTTTCCATAATGAATCTAATTTTGATCCTTAATGACCTTGATATGTCAGACAAATAAATTCAGATGAATATATCCAAGAAGGAGTTGGAAACTTTGATGTCCTTTTCTGTCAGTTTATTTGGTCTATTGCCTCTAATATTCTTAGTGTTGTTGGACATGTGAGCATTCTCTTTATTAAATTTAAGACTCCTTGTGATAAAAACAGTTAGTAAATCTCTTGCTAATGCTATCAAATACCACCAAATGTTCTCCTTCTGCTGAGAGGGACAACTATAAGTTTGAATCCTGTGAAGAACATGGGCTTTTTAGATATTGAGCTGAGTAATTTATATTATTTATTTATTTTTGTTTGCATTTTCATCCCTTGTACATTATGTCTGGTCATTTGCTGTCACGCAAAATAAGCAGCACTTTCCATTCTGTCCTCAGAAATAGTAAATTATATCGTTAATGCTTTTTTAACAATTGAGAATATAACACGGAATGGATGCCTAACTGAGCAAATGTAGGATAGTTACACTTCTTGATGATAAATCAACTGCAAGATCTATTGCAATGTTTGAAAAGTTATTAGTGGTTGCTACTGATGGCTGAAATGCCTTAAATTTAAATTGGGCTTGATGAGAGAGAATCATTAATAATTGGCGCTTCACATTTTAAATAGCTACTTTAAAATTCTATGATGTTGGGACTTTTATATGAAAACAGTTTTATTAATTATCTGGATGTGCCTTTGGCTCTTTCCGAACACTTCTGTAATGTTTTGTCAGTTAATTCAATACATAAAATGTCCACATTTCCAGAAGCTGACTTTTAAAAATTTTACGAATCGGGTATAAAAAATGGGTTGATAAACCCCAAGTTTTACACAACACAGCAAACATTAAAACAAAGACGTACTGCTTTATCCACCATAATATGAATTTAAAGTAGTTTCTGTATGAAGTCATTAAACAGAAAATAAGACCTGATTATAAGGGACCACCCTCTCTATTAGCACATAAGGTTGTGAATAGTGACCAAATAATAAAGGGAGGGCTTTTTTTAATTTCCTTTTTCTCTATAGGGAATTCTGAAAAATTATAAAGCCTTCAACATTTTGCTTCCAGGCATTGTAGTCACAGCATCTTGATGTGTGCCATTATTGGACCTGATTTTTCATATGCAGATTCTGTCTCTGGGGAAAAATTTCATATGTGAGGTTAGAACAGCTTCTTCTGCAAATTTGTTAGCTGCCCCGGAGGCAAAAATAAAACACATGCCCTCACTTTCATGTTTCAGATCTTTGGTGGTCTGGAAAGAGGCAACACCACCCCCACCCCACCCCCACCAATGAAGCTATCCAGAGAATCATTTTTCAGTTTACTTCATTGAAATGGAGGCATTTTGGGGGGAAATTTAGAAAGTAGGTAACTACTTTATTATTTGAATAGTCATAGTTATTTTTAAATAATCTATGGGACATTTAGTTTGTTTCCTCTGTGAGTTTTTAAAATTGTGGTAAAATATGCATAACAAAATGTATAATTTTCACCATTTTAAAAATAATTTTTTATTTTCATTACTGTTGACTTTTAATGTCTCAAAAATATTTATCCTTTTGTTCCCAGCAAACATAATGGAGCCTTTATTAATAGTTAAATTCTTAGGTGTACTGAATCTTATTTAGGTTCTTAATTTTATTTCATCAATGTTACTGATCACTGCATCAGTGTTAATTATTATAGTTGTAAAAAAACATTTCTTATAAAATACAATTTGGCCTCATGTCTACATTTCTTCCAAATTGTCTTGGCTGTAGGAATATTGTTCTCCAAGGTGAATTTTAGAGTCATTTTTCCAAACTCCAGTAAAAAAGTATTACTGGAATATTGATTTGAATTGCATAGAGTAATCTGAGAATAACTGTTATCTTTATAATAGCAATTCAATATAGATTGAAATATTTTGATTGCCACTTCATTTATCAATGTTTTAAATGAGCCATTTCACATTTTTTCTATATTTAATTTCTACTTACATATTGAATTATAAACGTAGACATGCTGTGTTTTTCTCTATATAACATCTTCAATGGCTTCACGTTGTCTTGTTTTTATATATTTTTTCTAATGAGCATTAAATTAAAACTCTTTGATTGCTGTGTTCATTTATTCATCTTTATTATTAGAAGTGCCTAGAATGTAATTAGTACCCAAATTGTACCTAGTTAAAAAATGCTATTGTTGATTTTCATAATTGGCGTGAAAGAGTTAATATATTTATGGGCTTTTAAATTATGTCATAAAGATGTCTTGTAATATTAATTATAAGAATCCTTAATGTTCACTGTTAATATATGTATCTTTTTCAGCCTTGACAAATTAGCCTGTGGGGGTGGGGAATTAAAAAGGAAGGGTATTGTGGGATACTGGTATGAAGAAATTATATCCTCTTTGTTAGCCTTCTATATATAAAAAAATACAAACATTTAAAATGTTCCAATATTTATTAGGTAAATTTATATAAGTGCATTTTTTCTTTCACATGTAACTGTTACCTTGTTTTTTAAATAGAAATGTTACAAAATGCTAATTTTTACTATGCCATAAATAATTTTATTTATTCAAGAGCTCTTGACATATTTCAATAGATTTGGAAATAGAATATTAACTCATAAATATTGACCTTGCTTTTAGTATTTTTTTTTTGCAAAATAGTCACTATATTTTAAAAAGGTAGTGATGTTATGCATATTTTTTCTCAAAATATTGGACGTTTAAAGCAAATTATTTAAACCACACAATCTAGAATTTTCTGGGATAATTCTATTTAAGATTCATTTTTCATACTGAATTTAATCTTTGGAGTAGACTAAAGATTTATAGGAAGATCTGGGCAATGATAAATTACAAAAGTCAGATTGAAAGTATCATTTGGCAGTATCCAGCTGGTAATAGTAGTCTTTTCTTTCCTGGAAAACACTGGTAAAATGTGGCTCTTTATTAAGACTAACCTTGCTCTTTCAAGTACACTTTTAACTTTAGAAAAATAGAAGCTGTACTTTGTAATTTCATATATGGAATAACTTCATTACGATTGGACATTGAGTAAACCTGAGATTAAAACAGATTATTGCAGTTGCAGTTAAAATATAATTCTTGGAATGTTATTATTCTCATTAGCAAATAAATATGCAACATTAATTATTTAAATACTAATTGCTTAAAATTAACACTAATTTAACTGATTCTTTTATTTATTAAAAGTGAGTACAATAAAATAATATTCAAATGAGTGAAAAATAAAATAATTTAATAAAAGCATTCATGATAACTCAATGTTACTTTTTCTTCAAGTATTTTTAATTCTTTGTTTTATAAATTTTACATAAAAATCACAGACTATTCAATTCACTGTGTAAAAGAAAAATGAACACGTAGTATAGTGGTATGAATGTTTAGATAACCACTATTTACAGTCATATTCTAACATATATCTTTTGACATATCTCATAATATTTCACATTAGCATGAAATGCAATAGTGACAAGGAAATGGAATTCAAGATTAGAATAATAGAAGAGAAAAATCTGGTTTGCAAAAATGTTGTTTATTTACACTATTTAATTTTTAAGGTGCCTGAGCTAATAATTGCTATGTATTATAGGTAATCATAAAGATATTTTTAGATTAGATTAACAGGAGGACTCATTTTGATATTTTTCATTTAGAATTAAACTACTAGTGAGTAAAACTAAATATACAGATACTTATTGGATATAAATAAATCAACTTGATATAAATAAATTGGTAAATATCAATATTTGATATAAATATTTGGAAAGAAAAGCTGCAGATAGTAAATAGTAGTGACTATATAACTGTTTACTAAAATGAATAAGTAAGGTGAGATAGGATTACATGGGGAGTAGTAAATGCCTATGTGTAAATATCAGAAGTGTTTGTAACTATACATAATCAATAGAATTTTGCTTAAAAAAGTGTGTTTCCCTACAGACCAGTTCTTGAGAAATAGATTTATACACAAAGGTAAATTTCTAGTTAAACTTATTTTCAGTTTACTTCACAAGCTAATGTTAAATGGAAACCTAGTGATAACCTGTGTACACACTTTCTTAAGTCCCAGCTAAGGGACCACCACATTGATTATTTAATAATTAACTATTGTTTGGTTACAAGTGTATTTGAAATGAATTTTTCAGAATAGACTGCTCCATAAGTGATTATTTTAAAATCCATTAAATGTATTATGATAGGCCATGTGTTTAAAAGTATGAAGCATTGTGATCTTGGGATGATGAGTTTGACGGTGTTCCACAAAATTTGCAAAGCAAGTGATTGTAATTCAAAATATATTTTTTCACTTAAATATTAGATAAGGCTTGAAAAACAAAGTATTTTACATTATAAATGAATAATGCACAATAAGTTGTTCTTAATTTTATCTTATTAAAAACCTAAGATATATGTATTAAACACATGGAAAATCTCCCAACACTATTTTTTAAAATATGTTTTTATTGATTACAGAGCGAGGAAAGGAGATAAAGAGAAGTATAGAAACATTGATGATGAGGGAGAATCATTGATCGGTTGCCTCCTGCATGTCCCACACCTGGGATCGTGCTCATAACCGGGGCATGTGCCCTGACCAGAATTGAACCATGACCTCCTGGTTCACGGGTTGATGCTCAACCACTGAGCAACACTGGCTGGGCTCCCAACACTTTTTTTTAAATGAAACCATTATTTCAGTGTCCTTGTTCAAGAAATCTGTCCTTGAGCTCAGAATCGTATAATGGAGTTGGAATCATTTTTGGTCGTATTCATCACTAGTTTCCTAAAAAGTACCACTAGTACCCAGGAAGAGAAAAGTGACAATGTAACACATTGTCATGCCAGAAAAGAGGCTTTGAGTGTCATGCCTTCCAACCTAAAGATTCCTAACCATCTCAAGATTCCTAACCATCTCTCTCCACTCTCAGAAATGTTTAAATGACTTCATGTTACCACGAGTATGCATTGCATGTCATTGGTTGTGTATATCCTGGTGTCAAGCCAGTTTATGATTGCAGCTGGTTTATTTAGCACTTGAAATATGGAGAACTAATTAGGTGGTTTTGCCTCATGGCAAGCTTATGGTTCCAATTGCCAGTATCCCTTGGTACATTGTAGGACCCTGGTTCCTTTGCAGATGAGCTTTGAAGGCAGGTAACACACAATCTCAACATTAACATAAATAACATCACTAGATTATGATACTAAATAGTCTGACAAGTATGGTCTCTTTATTTAAATTTTGATTGAACATTTCTTGCACATTACTTATCAGATATTTCATGCACATCTCTCTGGATTACATTTATACTAGATCCTTTGATTATAAATGAGATTTCTCACATGACAAAATCTTTAGAGAATAGTTAATATATTTATTTCAGTCCCATTTCAGCTCTTCATTCATGTTGTAAAAATGAGCAAATATCTAAGGAATCTTGAGGTCATCTTTCATTCCTACTCATTCCCTGGATCTCCTCTCACACTTCGGTCTTCCCATGCTGAGCTTGTTCCTCCTTGGGCTTTTATCTTTCCACCACACAATCTCATGCAGATCTTTTATTTTCTAACTCCAAGGAAAGCCATAAAGCTGTTCTTCATTCATTACACTTTAAAAAAGAATTAATTAAGAATCAGTTAAGTGCCAGAAACTCTTCTATGTTTTTTCATCGAACAAAAATCCTCCCTCTTGGAGCTTATTTTGAGATAATGCATACAAGAAAAGTGAAAATGCTATCTAAGCAAATATATAACATTTTGAGAAACAGAAAGTGCCCTGAAGGTCAATATGTGTTGCAGTTGAGTTGCAATTTTAAATAAGGTAGTTGGATTAGGTCTCATTGAGGTGTCTTTAAATAAGGAGTTAATACATCTCAAGAAATGATGTTCCAGGCTGAAGGAATAGGCAGTGCAAAGGCATGCCTGATATGTTTGAGAAACAGAAAATATGCCAGTGTGGCTGAAGTGAATTAACAAAAGGGGAAGTATTACATGCAGAAAGATCAGATCAAGTTGGGTCTTATAGGCTGTTGTAAAGAATGGCCTAATTCAGAACAAAATGGCATACCAGTATACAGTATAGGGTTTTTTGAGCAGAGGAATAACATGATCTGATTTTAAAAAATTATCTTAAACCCACAGAGGTGTTGAAATAATATTCAGGGTACCCCTATATACCTTTCCCCTGGATTCATAAACTTGATTTCTTTCTATAGTTGCTCATTACACACACACACACACACACACACACACACACACACACACACACACTCCACTTTGCCAAGTCATTAAAAGTTGACTACAAACTTCACACTTCCTCTTAAACATTCCAGTTTGCATTTCCCAAAATCAAAAACCTTATCTACACAGCCACAGCCCATGATCACACCTAAGACAATAAATAGCAATTTCAAATTTGCCACATTTTCAAATTTCTCCAGTTTTTCTTAAAATGACCTTTTTAGCTGTGTGGTTGTTCTTTAATTCTGAATAAACCAAGCCTCACTCGTTGCATTGGCTGAGTTGTCTCTTTAATTTCCCTCAATCTGAGTCCTTTGCCTGACTTTATTCTTCATGGCATTTAATCTTTGGAAGAATTCAGGTCAGTTTTCCTGTAGATCACTCTTCATTCTGGATCTGTGTGACAGGCTCCTCATAATTAGATTCAGGTCGTAGTATCCTAATATACTTTGCTTCTTTTATGTATTAATTGCTTGAGTAGTTTGGCAGAGAAAGTCAAACTTGTATTTATAAAGACCACATGACATTCACTTGTGTAATATCTATAAGGACAAACATTGAATCAACAGAGTTATTTTTAAGAGTCATATTTAGTTTAAAAGATAAATGAGACTCTTGGGAGAGTATGATATTGGGTTCAATACCCTGTGAGTTTGCCTTGGAAAGTTGTATCTTATTTACCTCTTTCGCTTTTCCCATAGGGCAGGCCGTTGATTTCTAAATTTTGGAACATTCTGGTTAGATGTGTTATTGATGAAATTGCTGGTCAGGTCTGATGACAATTTAATATAGAACAAAACTGGATTGAATGACCTTTGCTGTAATTGATGTTGGCCTTTCTTTTTGTTAAGTGACTGGACAATTTATCTAACTTATAGGAAATATTGTGATTGCTAAATGGACTGTCATAGATGAAGATATACACCATTCATCTTGAAAAGGTTCACTGGGCAATAGTAATAAGAGAAGGTCAAGGGGCATGAAACTTCATAAACCTTCTTTTAAAATTCATTGTCCTTCCACACATAAGTAGTTTAATGTTTTAAAACTTTTTACTATTTACTCAGAGTCAAGTGTCACTGAATATACACTATGACACCCAATTGTTAGAATATATTTTGCTAGATCATTATAAAGTCAAACTACTTAGATTTCTGTCTGGGGTAAAAAATAATCTCTGTTTATTCTTTGAGATGGAACGCAGGCTCAGATAATTATTATTATTCAGTTAAGTTGCTCAGGTTCTGACATCTTACTGAGGAAAATTGGATTTATAGTGTCATACACTTTTGGGGTCCACACAGGCTAGAAGGGACAGAACTATAGAGGCATTATCAGTTTAGAGATAAAATGAAAGACTGCTGCTATGTACTGAAACTACTCAAGGGAACCAGTGTTTATTCAGGAAAATCAAAGCAGGTGAAATGTGTATAGCATTCTCACTTTGTGATAGAATATGTGACTAAAATAAACTAAGAAAATATAGTTCAAAAAATGTTTTTAAGTTGACAGTAGCTTAAGTTCTTTCTCTAGAAATGATTATACAAACCAAATATATTTAAACTATTTATTTGCCTAAGTAACTTCCAAGGAGTAAAGCATTTGTTAGTTCTGACCTAGTATAATTTGATATTCTTCATAGGTAGTTAGTTGGTCACCTGTAGGACTGATAAAAAGTGCTATTCATATTGCAGTTGACTGTTATGTCTCACTAACACATGCCAACGCTGAGCAAGTCTTTTCTGGGTCTTTCTAATTTTAAAGCATATTTATAATTCTATGAGAAAATGTTCTAAAATAATATAACAAAGTTAGATATGGACATCCAAAGTTTATATCTGTATGGGCTAGAAAATGATGAAATAAAGTTTATTCTTCTCCTTGATAGTAAACTTATCCTATCTAATAAAAGAGTAATATGCAAATTGACCATACCACCACTACACCACAAGCCACGACCACTAGCCAATCAGGAGCAAGTATGCAAATTAACCCAACCAAGACGGCTGCGGCCACAGAGTGAGCAGGAGGCTTGGGTTTCCCAGGTAATGGAGGAAGCCAAGCTTTTCGCATACATTGGCCAGCCCTGGATTCCACTCAAGGCTACAAAGTTTCAATAATAGAAGATAAATAAATCCCAACAAAAATGGTGGCAGCCATGGAGCTGGAGATAGCAGGAGGCTTGAGCTGCCCCCAGCGATGGAGGAAGCCAAGCTTCTGCAGGCCTGGCCTGCCTTGGCCTCCTCTCAAGGCTACAAAGTTTCAATTATAAAAGATAAATAAATCCCAGATACCAGGGCCTCCTCTTGGGTCGCCGGGGGGCATTGTTGGCCTGCAAACCACCACAGGACCCTCACCCAGGCTGCCCCACACCCCAAGGGAACCCCCACCCTGATCCGGGACACCCTTCAGGGCAAACCAGCTGGCCCCCACCCATGCACCAGGCCTCTAGACTATCTAATAAAAGAGTAATATACAAATTGACCATCACTCCAACACACAAGATGGCTGCCCCCATGTGGACATAAGATGGCCACCACAAGATGGCCAGCAGTGGAGGGCAATTGGGAGGGACCAGGCCTGCAAGGGAGGGCAGTTGTGGGCAATCAGGCCAGCAGGGGAGGGTAGTTGGGAGGGATCATGCCTGCAAGGGAGGGCAGTTGGGGGCGGTAAAACCTGCAGAGAGGGCAGTTAGAGGTGACCAGGCCTGCAGGGGAGGGCAGTTAGGGGTGACCAGGCCTGCAGGAAAGGGCAGTCAGGGGCAAACAGGCTGGCAGGGGAGCAGTTAGGCATCAATCAAGCTGGAAGGGGAGTGGTTAGGGGGTGATCAGACTGGCAGGCAGAAGCGGTTAGGGGCAATCAGGAAGGCAGGCAGGTGAGCAGTTGGGAGCCAGCAGTCCTGGATTGTGAGAGGGATGTCTGACTGCCCTTTAGGCCCGATCCTATGGCCTGATCCCAATAGGATCGGGCCTAAAAGGGCAGTTGGACATCCCTCGAAGGGTCCCAGATTGGAGAGGGTGCAAGCTGGGCTGAGGGACACACCTCCCCATGCACAAATTTTGTGCACTGGGCCTCTAGTCCAGTGGTCAGCAAACTGCAGCTCCTGAGCCACATGTGGCTCCTAAGCCATGGTTTGCCACTCTGTTGACTAATGAGTTTGCCGACCACTGACCTAGACTCTCAATTCCAATAATTATAGGCTGTTGTTGTTCCTTGTGATTAAGCCCCTATCCCAGTGGTCGGCAAACTCATTAGTCAACAGAGTGGCAGGCTCGCGAGCCGCAGTTTGCCAACCACTGCTCTAGTCTATATATATGAAAGAGTAATATGCAAATCGATGGAACCGCGGAACAACCAGAACAACCGCTTTACCAGTTTCTATGAGGTGCACTGACCACCTCTCAGTCCCTCCCTCTGGCCGGCAGGCTCCGATCCCTCGATGGCGAACAGGGAACTGGGGGTGGTTGGCAACAGCTGCCGGCAGCTGGGGAAGATGACCCTGATCACTGGCCAGGCCTAGGGACCATACTGGCACATGAATTTCGTGTGCCGAGCTTCTAGTAACTATAAGAAGTCCCTGAACTATTTTCTGTTAATGAATTTGTATTTTTCTATACTTTATTTACCCATTTTCAAATATATGTTTCTCACAAAAATGAACTGGTTTTCTTTAGTGGGTTTTTTTTAATTCTCTTTTGATAAAATGATTTACACATAATTTATCCCACACATCTATAATAATAATAAAAGCATAATATGCTAATTAGACTGGATGTCCTGGACATCCTTCCAGAACGAAGCCTGGGCTGCAGCTGCCACAGCTGCGAGGGAGGGATCGAGGCAGCTGCGGCTGCGAAGGCCTTCTCTTGCACGAATTTCGTGTATTGGGCCTCTAGTTTCTGTATATTTAAACTGTGTCTGCTATTCTTAGGGTTATCATTAAGCCTTTCCATACAGTTATATATACTTTCAAACCATTTCTCCTTACATTAGGTAGTAACATAGTAGCCTCTTGAAATCCTTGTCCTATTTTTCATAGCTTTTCCTAACTTTAAACTTAATAAACTATATAACCAGGGAAATTCACTTAAATATTTTGAAATTTAGTTGCTTCATTTGAAATACTCTATTTGCTAGAAGACTGAAGTTGAAAAATTGGACTCCTTGAAGTCTCTACCAAGTACTGTGATCTATTGGCTTAATATATTTGTTTACCCATAATTACTTTAAATTATAATGTAATGAAGATTTAGATTTTAATAATATTTCAGGATATTGATCTGATTCTTTTTGTTTTTATGAGAAACTACATAAGCTTATTACAATTATATTATCTTCTCTTTATTTTCTTATTTGTCCACTTTTTTAGTATATGTGAATATCATATATTTAATTTCAATTTGTATTTAATAACAGAGACAACCATGTTATCAAATACTGACCATGTCAGTCCATAAACTTTTGCCTTGGTGTCAAACATTCAGTTTCTAAGATTTAAGATAGGATTGAATAATCATATTGTACTATAGTACATCTTCCAGGACAATAAATTAGTAATGTGTTCAAAATGAAGATTTGCATAACTTATCTATACTTTTTTTTCTGATTTTTTGTTGGAAGAGAGGAAAAAAATAAAGGAAAAAATTGACAGTATAATAAATAACTGATCATTTAAGATTTTAAGGGCTTTGTAAAATCTGGTTTATCTTCTCTTCATACTAATTATAGTCTTATTGAAACTTCAGAAAGCAAATTTTATGTTATCCTTCCAACTGACATGTTTTTTTTTTATAAACCATATCTTTAAATCCTAATAAAATGAACTGTAGAGAAGAGCTTTGATTAAAGCTAAAGCAATTATTGAAATATCTTTTTTCCCTGAAAGGCAGGAACAATATTTAATGACCAGTCACAGATACTGCTATAATTATTAAGGGAAATTATATTCTAAGGATAAGTAAAGGTAAGAACCAACTGATTTTTTAGATTGTTTAACTAAATTAGAAGAGCTAGCAAGCCTTATTAATCCATGTATTTGACGTTTTGAGTAGACTGTTTTCAGGCACTACACTATATGTTAGGTTTTATTTATATGAAAAACACACATACATATATTGATGTGTATGTCTATATAAATATATACTTTTGTATATACATATATACCTATGTATATATGTATATGTACATAGACATATGCGTAATCATACATATGTAAATATTTTTCATTTCTATGACTACAAGGGAAGAAGCACCTAACTCAGCCTAATGGAGATACGGGAAGCCAAGAAATACCCAGGAAGTGAGGTTTTAGCCGATGTGTGAAAGTTGAATGGAGTTGGTAAGGTAGATGAGGACAGAGATGGGAGAAGGCACCTGAGACAAGAGATAGCAGCATGTGCATGTATCTGACTGTGGGATGATTACTAACCAATAAGGTAGGAGTATAGTTGGTTTTGAAGGAATCGTTGTAAAGGAAGATATTTGAACAATTCAGAATGGCCTCACAAATTATACCGAAGTGCTTTTTATTTTATTTTTATTTTTTGTTTTGGCCGGTGATAGGGACACAATAAAGGACTTTGAACAAGGGGAAAATACTAGAGAGACGATTGTGATATCCAAGTGGAGAAGGGTTTGAAGGGTGTCTGTGGCAAGATTAAAAGCTTTTATAGAATTTGTCAATTTGCAACTCCTTTATATGGTATTACTTCCCATTCACTTGTTAATAAGTCTCTTCAGAGACACACTTTATATATACAAGATATAGGCCCTTTATAAAAAAAATCCATGCTAAAAGCATCTTCCTAAAATAAGCTCTAAAACAGTGTGTTTCAATGTAAGTGATTGTATCTCCAAAGATGTTATATATTGACCACATGGTAATCTTTTGCAACTTTAGATGAAAAGATTTTAGATTTTCCTTCTCCACGAAACAAGTATTCATTTTTATATCTTGTTCAACCATTAATGAAATGCTTTATATTAATGAAAATCCAGGGCAACTTTTCCAATCAGAAAGGATATATGCACCCCTATGTTCATAGTGGCACAATTCACCATAGCTAAGATTTGGACACAGCCTAAGTGCCCATCAGCCGATGAGTGGATTAAAAAACTATGGTACATCTAAAAAAGAAGGAATTCTTACCGTTTGCAACAGCATGCATGGAACTGGAGAGCATTATGCTAAGTGAAATAAGCCAGTCAAAGAAAGATAAATATCACATGATCTCACTCATTTGTGGAATATAATGAACAATATAAACTGATGAACAAAAACAGATCCAGAGACAGAGAAGCATAGATCAGACCATCAAACCTCAGAGGGAAGGTCGGGGAGGGTGGGGGGAGTAAGAGGGAAAGATCAACCAAAGGACTTGTATGCATGCATATGGGCCTAACCAATGAACACAGACAACAGGGGGGTGAGGGCATGAGTAGGGGGGGTGGGAGTGGCAATAAGGGGATAAGGAAACCTATGTAATACCTTAATCAATAAAGAAATTAAAAAAAAAACTTTTGTATTTAGAAATGGTCTTACTTTTTAGGAATTAACTATAAAAATCTTAAAAGTATTTTATGTCATTGAAGTTTTTCTCAAGTTTTAGAAACAACAATTAAACTTTTAGTCATTGCCCAAATAGTTTCTTTTTTGTTTGACATATTTATAATTTTGTATTAGACATATTTTTTTAATATGTTTTTACTGATTTCAGAGAGGAAGAGAGGAGAGAGAGATAACAATATCAATGATAAAAGAGACTCATTGATTGGCTGCTTCCTGTGCAACCCACGCTGGGGATTGAGCCTGCAACCTGGACATGTGCCCTGATCAGGAATTGAACCCTGACTTCCTGGTTCATAGGGCGATGATCAACCACTGAGCTGCACTGGCCGGGCTGTGTTAGACATGTTTGTAGCTTATCACCATCTTTGCAGTATGACAGGCTTGTATTAGAATTACAGCCGGCAGGCGTGCATGGCTCAGCTCTCAGCACTGATGTTTCTTTCTTTTTTTTTTTTTTAATCTTTATTGTTGAAAGTATTACATATTTCCCCTTTTTACCCCCATTTATTCCTTCTAGCCTGCCCCCAACCCCCCTCATTATTGATATTTCTGTCTCTCCCTCTCTCTTTTTCTCTGAAATCAGTTAAAATATTTATATAAATAAACAAAAGGTTTTCACAAAACATTAAAAAAATTACCAAGTAGAATACTAGAGTATAGTTTTTATTTGTATTTCAAAATATGTAAAGTTAGTGGATAATTAGCTTTTAAGTACTTCTTTAAAAAAAAAAAGAAATGATTAGTATCAGATCAAAACAAGTATAAACCTCATAAATCATTTCTAGTTAACAGCAATAATTTTGATTATCTGTTTTTAATTGGTTGTTTGCTGATATTATTAGCACAGTATGTGCTAAAGCCTCTGGTACAACATGAAAGCTGTAATAAAATCTACTGTAAACCATCCATGAAGGGGACTTTTACAGATGTTGTGATTATGTGAGCCTAGGGGCTACATTGCAATAATTGGCCTCCTGTGAGGCTGGAGTTCTGCAGTTGTTCCTGGAAACTCAGTGAACAAGAAGATTGGATTTCACAACGTTTGCATTTGTTGACTGATACTTTGTGTTAGCAACATCCACATAATGATGAACAGCAATCTAAGCTTGCATCACTGTCTTTTTGATATAAATGAAAATTATATTCGGTTTCTCTGTTTTTTCCACTACAGATTCAGCTACCTTAATATTTTTGAAGTGACTATTCAGTAAATATTATTTTCAACACATCATATTTGTTTCTTCCTCTGTGCACATGTACTTAAACTCTCCTTATAACCTCCAAGTCTCCTCAAACATCATTCAGTTAATTGTTTTTGATCTTCTAGTTTGAAAGTTTTACACTTTATAATTATTCAGCGGTATCAGAAATATTTAACAAATTCTAAGGTTAATATTTTTCTTCTTGTTCTCCAAAAGGCAAGTACTGTGTTTATCTACTTACACTAGGTAATCATTTATTTTTGCAGGCAGAGACTGTCTTTCCTATACGCATTTCTAGCACCTGGCATAGGGCTTGTTATGTGCTAGACTAAAAACTCATGGAATGAAAGAATAAATTAATAAACTCAATAAAACTAATTTGGATTCTAATAATAAGCATATTTGTATCAGTATAACAATTTGATTAAATTTTTCTGTATTTCAGTATTCCTAAATTTACAATATTTTTAATTTAAAATTTCCAAAGGAAGAGGTATTGAAGTTATTAGAATCACAATTAAACTCATTAGAGAAGCAGGTCAAGTGCCCATCTTTGTATTCACAACTAGAGCTACTTACTGGTATTTTTATAGAAGAATTGATAAAAATGAACATCATAAATATTAAAGGTACAAAGCACTATAAAATATTTAATAAGTATAATGTGCTAATTCATTGCAAGTTATCAAGTCTATTAATATTTTAGATTCTCACTTTTATGTATAATATTTTTTCATTAAATTATAAAAACTAGTAATTTTAAAAGAGAAAATATATATTTTTTCTCTTCTGGAAAGTTAAAGCGGTTAATAATTGGTACAACCATCAAAATATCTTTCACTCAAATACTTTGTACCTAGATTAAACTCAAGGTAAGTGAGTGTTATTCATTTCTGGAAAGCAGACACTATTGGCATGAGGCAGTGATGATAATCAGTATCATCATATTTTAAAAATAAGGGCAGGTCTGGCTGGCATGGCTCAGGGGTTGAGCATTGACCTGTGAACCAGGAGGTCACTGTTCGATTCCCAGTCAGGGCACATGCCCCGGTTGTGGGCTCGATCCCCAGTGTGGGGCGTGCAGGAGGCAGCCGATTGATGATTCTCTCTCATCATTGATGTTTCTCTCACTCTTTCCCTCTCCTTTCCTCTCGGAAATCAATAAAAAGACATTAAAAAAAAATAAGGGCAGAAGGGAAGGAACAAATATTTCTTGTAACTTATTAGATTGCCACCTCCCTCCTCCAAATAGTAAAGTTTAACACTACCCTGTAGAGTGTGGGGTGAATTTAATGACTCATTTCCAAATAATAAATTTTTAATAAGGAAATTAGTCACTTTACAATGGAGAATCCTGGTAAACACTACCCTAACCAAATGCTCAAGGTTAATATCCCTAGTGATGTGATGTTGAAATTATATAATCTTTACATATTGGGATGAGAAAGACATTCCATCGATGAGATATTTGTTCATAAAACTAATAACCACAGGTTAATCATAAGAAAAGCATCAGATGAACTCAAATTGGGGAACATTCTACAGAATATGTGACTAGTTCCTCAAAATTGTCAAGGTCATTAAAAAAAAAAGTCTGAGGAACTGTACAGTCTAGACTGAGTATCCTAAGGAGACATAGTAACTAAATGCAATGAGGAAATTCTAAATTGATCTTAAAAAGGATATTAGTGGAAAAACCTGGTAAAATCCAAATAAATCTAGAATTCAGTTAATAATAGCCTACTAATGTTGGTTTTTTCATTTTGACAAATGTGCCATAGTAATAGAAGATGTTAACATTGGGGGGTCTGTGGAAAGGTTATCTCAGAACTCTCTATATAATCTTTGCAATTTTTCTATAATTTTTAAATTATTTCAAAATGAATGTTTACACGTATATAAAATATAAGGGCAAATGTAACAATTAATAATACCAAGTGAATACAGTTTTAAATTCATTAAAAGGTCAATTAAACATGGTATAAAAAGTAATGCAAACATATTCATCTACTTATTTTAATGGAAAACAAATAAATGTGTATTCATTACTAAGTATTTTTTTAAAGTTTTTTTTAAAAATAGAATTTTATTGATTTCAGAGAGGCAGGGAGAGGGAGAGATAGAAGCATCAATGATGAGAGAGAATACTTGATCGGCTGCCTCCTGCACACTCTGCACTGGGGACCGCCCCCAACCTGGCATGTGCCCTGACTGGAATCGAACCATGACCTCCTGGTTCATAGGTCCATGTTCAACCACTGAGTCACACCTGCCGGGCCATTACTTAGTCTTTTGATGTCAGGTAAAGGTTTGCTTTATGTTTATTGCCACATGTTTTGGTACATTAGTCACAATGAATGTAGGGCTTAATTTTAATCTAACAAATCAGTTATATTAAAGTCAAAAAAGAGATCTTCTAGTTTATTATTAAGAGGACAGTTATTATATTAAAAACATTTATCTGCAGCCCTGACCAGTGATTGGAGTGTCGGCCTATGCACTGAAGGATTGTGGGTTCAATTTCTAGTCAAGGGCACATACTTGGGTTTCAGGTTTGATCCCCAGCCTTGGTCCAGGTGTGTGTGTGAGGCAACTAATCGATGTGTCTCTTTCACTTTGATGTTTCTCTCTCTCCCCCTCCCTCCCTCCCTTCCACTGTCTCTAAAAAATCAATGGAAAAATGTCCTTGGGTGAGGATTAAAAAAAAAAAAAACCGCCTCAAAACCCCCCAATATATTTGGTTTTGGCAATACCCAAACTGGTATCTGAAAAACCATGAATGTTAATTTATGAGAGCTGTGTGGATTAGTTTTGGGTTCCTATAATAAAAACAGGGCATCCCTAGAAGTCAGTAGTCTAAGAACCTCTGAAGCAGTATAGTGTCAGGCCATGTCAATCTAGTATTAAATGTCTGACAACTGGTTTGCATTTAAAGTGGTTGCCTGGGGCAGAATGTAATAGGTGCCATCCAAGTTAGCTATATGCTCAAAGTTTATTTAATGATGGAATATTCTGTCACGCATTATCTTTATCTTAAGCTTGAATTTTTAAAAATCCAGACCCTTGTTATTTTTTATGGACAGCTTGAATATCACAGAATAAGCCAGAGGTGCTTTTTGAAGAGGTCCCTAAATGCAATGCAGGGATGTTCGTTGGTAACCACAGCATAGGATTAGGCAGACCGATCTCTGTCTGCTAATACAACTCTGCATGTTTTGAGGGAGATAACAAGTGGGTTTGCACATCACTTTGTACTTAGTCTTCGTATGACCATGTTGTACTTTGTGTCTATAGTGAAATGACAGTTTCCAAGAGGAATTATATCCTCAAGGAAACATATTATACACCAAGAGGAATATGTTAAAATGCAATAACTGAAAATAAAATCTGAAACCAAAATGAATAGTGTTAGATTACAAAAGGAGTGCAATATTTATTCTTAATTATTTGATATTGTCAGAGAAGCATTGCTCTCCATTGAACTCATCCCAAAATTGATGAGATGCTTACAGAACATGCAGAAGATAAATTTGATCTCTGAGACGTAGGTGCATGTTCCCGGTGGGTGATAAATTTATTTCCAGTTGCTATAAATTTCACGTCTAAGAGATAAGGAAACACAGTACCAGTAAAACTGGGTTTGGTGTTTCATTCTAAACACCTCAACTATTTATTATTGAGCTGCCTTGTAAAGATAATGAAAATCAATAAAGCATTGCTAAGTATCTCATCTATTAGGGCTATAAAATATTTATATGCTTTCATAAATGTTAATGAAAGGGACTAGGTAAACAAGTGTCGCTGGCCATAAATTAGAATTTGGAAAAGCAACAATATATAGCACAGTGTTTTAAGTCATAACATTTCTTGATCTTCATCCTTTGAATGAACCTTAACGTAGTAGCTGATTTCTTCATTAAGGAAGAGGAGTCGGAACTTCTAATTGCAGAGGTACATTTCTAACTGTGATGGTAATATCATTAAAGTATTATGTAAACCTTGAGGAACAAAATCATAATGACACAAAGACAGCCATTAATCAAGTATGTATTGCTATGTTTTAAAGCCCTGGCCGTAGAGGGAGAAACGCCACCTTTGAATGAGAGGCTTCTTCTATCTGATCAGACCCCTCCCACTCAGATGTGCAGGTGATAAATGTGCAGCAGCAGCAGGGATCCTTATGAACAGCAACATCCAAGTCTCTGGCAGTCTCTGCAAGTGCAAGTGCCATGCACAGAGGCTTTCCTTTTCAGCCGAAAGGGTGTGAATTTTCTATGAGAGCTTTTTAGAAAAGGAGATAGAATTTCTGGGTTGTGCATCTAAGCACTTCATCTGTTAGAAAGTATAGGAGTTCTTGGAATGTGCTCCATCAAGCCTTATTATAACGATTTGGATTGAGAATTATCTTATAACTAGAGGCCCAGTGCACGAAAATTCGTGCACTGGTGGGGGCAGTCCCTCGGCCCAGCCTGCCTCCTCTCACAGTCCAGGAGCCCTCAGGAGATGTCCTACTGATGGCTTAGGCCCACTCACCCTTGGCCCTCACTTCTTAGTGCTGGCCCCGCCCCCTGCCCACTGGTGGGCGGGGGGCAATCTGGGGCCAGGCTGGCTGGGAGAGGGTCAATGGGAGGTTGAGGCACAGCAGGTTGCACCCCTTCCAGCCTCTGCAGAGGTGTGGCACAAGGACTGGGCCCGCACCGCTGCCTCTGTGGAAGGGGCAGCACTGGGATGGGGACCGCACAGCCCCCTCTCCCATGGCCTCTCCAGCACCACCGCCTCTCTGCGCCCCTCAGCCCTCGCAGCTGCTGTGGCTTTGTCCAGATGGATATCCGGAAGACATCTGGTCTAATTAGCATATTACCCTTTTATTAGTATAGATAGTCTTGAAGCAATATATACAGTATATACTATTTAATTTATTTCCATTTACTGGGAGTAAAATTGAGGCAATAGGCAAAGGATCTAATTTTTACTGATGTAATCACTTTGAAAGAGGAATCAAACTTTTAAATGACGACTAAAAAAAACCAAACTTGGTTATTTTTCTTTGACCTGGATCAACCCATGATTTTGTGTGTTTGGGATTCTCAAAATAAATCCACTTTTCATCGCCAGTCACAATTCGATGCAAAAAAGACTTTCTTTCATGCCATTAAAGCAACATTTTACTGATGACTTTTCGGTTTTCCATTTGTCTTTCATTCAGTTGATGTGGCACCCATTTTCCTTCCTTTAAAATCTTTCCCATTTCTTGTAAATGATCAGATACTGTTTGCTGAGCAACATTTAATCTTTCTGCAAGTTTTTTTTGAGTTTGACATGCATCTTCATCCAATAATGCTTGTAATTGTTGGTCTTCAAACTTTTTCGATTGACCT
This sequence comes from Eptesicus fuscus, assembly GCF_027574615.1. Lineage (NCBI taxonomy): Eukaryota > Metazoa > Chordata > Mammalia > Chiroptera > Vespertilionidae > Eptesicus > Eptesicus fuscus. The sequence goes on from NC_072486.1 coordinate 21,051,514, forward strand.
GGATGTTCTTTGTCTTTCACATCAAAATTATCACTTTTAAAGCGTTTAAACCAGTGTTCACAAGTATCTTGAGATGGAGCATGTTCACCATAAGCTTCCCGAAGTATACGATAACCTTCAGCAGCACTTTTCTTTAAAATAAAGTAATGAATTAAAACTTCCTGCAAATGTTCTTTTTTGGGGGGCACAAAATTCAACATTTTTAAGCATAAAAATATCTATGATGTTACTTCAGCAAATTTGACATATGAAGTTTTGAAGCTTGCTGTCAATACAACAAAATAGCATACATATCAAATTGCATATACTGTATATCAACATATGTGTAACTCCATCTATTGAAAAAAATCTGCATTATTAACTGGTACACCTAGTATGAGGACCATCTGAAACAATGTATGCACATGAACTTTAGAAACAGTAAACACAAAGAAATTAAAGGTAATTTTATAAATCCTGGTATTGCCAAAGAGAGGGTAAAATTATTTTTTAATATGTTTTATTGATATTTAGAGAAAGAGGAAGGGAGAGGATAGAGAGATAGAAACAAATCATCCATCGGTTGCCTCCTGCATGGCCCCTACTGGGGATCAAGCCCACAACCCGGACATGTGCCCTGACCAGGAATCAAACTGGCTACCTCTTGATTCCTGGTTCAACACTCAACCACTGAGCCACACTGGGTGGGCAGTAAAATTATTGGGATCACAAATAATTTGGAGGTGATAAGACAACTTTCTTCAAATATATTCTTTGTTTCTGTCATCAACAGTTATTCAAAAATTGGTTTATATAGATGAGATACTATATACCTTTACATTTGACTTTCCCTTTCCCCTCCTAGAGGTTTTAGTGGCATAATTAAAAAATATTTATTATCTCAGATTTACTTTAACCAGTGAAAGCTCCGATTTCATGGCCTATGATAGTTAGTATTCCTTTCTATGCTTTGTGACTTCCTCATTGCTGCATCAGCTTTCCCTCCACACTGGGCTCAACTGTGCACAAAAAAGCACCTTTCACAGATATTTTGCATATATCCACTGATGGCTAGAACTTAGGAGTGTAGCAAATTTAGCCCTGGGAAGTCGTGGGAAAGGGCACAAGCAAGGGGTCATCATACTGGCTTTGTATGGCCTTGGCCTTCTTCCTCTTTCCCTTCCCCGAGGCACTATCAGGCCAAGGGGCTCCCTGCCCCACTTACACAGAACCCAAAAGAAGTGTAACAAATCCCATCCCCTACCACAACCACCACACAAAAAACAGCTTCTGTCTTCCCAGCCAGCCACCCTCTCAGTCTGATCTGACCTTCCCAGTGTTCTCACTTTCTGGCATATAAAACAGTCTCCTCATTAAGTCAGCAAAATGAAAGAAATGCCAAAATATTTTCAAAGGGTTTTTATTTGCCTTCTTTGAAGTCCTAGAATGTCTTTTTTCCCTTTACCATTAAGTTTTCTGTTTGCATATAGGGGGATTATACTTCGCTCTCTCTTTTGAATATCAGCACACATCATGGCTTTCCTTTATGATTTTGCTGCCACAAGAATAAAAACAGTATTTAGAGCTTTCTTATCACAGTCTTACACTAGCTTTGAACAGCCCTAGAAATGAAAGCCTAATTAAAGTCTACGTTTACTATGTCAGATATATTAAATATTATGAAACATGTAGAACTGGCTCTAGCTCCTATCATATGGACCTAGTTTAGTATTATTATTGTTATTATTCAAAATACCTTTTTAATATTTATCTTTATTATTGAAAGTATTACCTATATCCCCCTCATTGACCCCCTCCACCTGCACTGCCCCCCCCCCAGGCCTTCACCATGCTATTGTCTGTGTCCATGGGTTATGCATATATGCATATAAGTTCTTTTAATTGTTCTCGCTTCCCCATCCCCCACCTTCCCTCTGAGATTTATCATTTTAGATGCATTTATAACTTTAGCCAAATGATATCTTAAATTACCATCTATGTATTCATCTTTAGAAAAGCATTCACTCAATGTCAATAAACACTATTTGATACTTCATCACCTTGATATTAATCTGCAAATGTGGTTCTAAATTAGGAATGTAAAAATGCTTTGGGGAACTTTAAGCATGTGAATGTTTAAAACAACATATTTAAATATGATTAATATAACACATGAAATAATCAATATACTGCCATTTGAGTGTAAGAAATCAGGTAGTATTGGTTCCATTTTTCTGTTCATATAGTTTTCATTTTAATGCACAATATCTTTATGTATATTCATTTGTAATAGAAGAAGAAGAATCATCTTTGCCAGTTCCTTGTTCACTTGTTTCTGCATACTTTGTCCTATCTTCAACTCATGTTTACACTTTTCAAGCCATATTTGTTTTGGGAAGGTTCATTTATGATACTCTTGATTATATAACCCTCTAATTTCTGTATTAATGTAGAAGGAAACTTCAACACATTAAACAAGTGAAAATGAAAGAAAAGATAGAGCATGCCTTTGCTAGATCAAATTCTGCCTTTCTCTCAGAATAGTATATGCAGCACAAGGATGAGTGGGGTTGCCAGCATCCATTTTGTATACTAAATGTTAGTAATACTTAATGTGTTTCCTATTTTATAGGTAAGATATATTAGTAAAAGTTAATGAAACACATGGTGAAATTTTTGTAGGTTCTAATAAAGTAGGTCTGGGGTGGAATCTGAGAGTTTGCGTTTTAACAAGTTCCCAGGTAACTCAGGCTGCTGGCCTGTGGACCACATTTAGGATAACAAGATCCTACAACACTTCAGTGCATTTTCTTACAAAGATCATAGGGAACTTGTTTCCAATTTGAAAACAGCTGTAGAAAATGGGGCATCCTATATAATAATCCTATATAATAGAAGGGTAATATGTAAATAGACCAAACGGCAGAACAACCAAAGCATAATATGCTAATGATATGCTAAGGCTGCTCAACCGCTTGCTATGATGTGCACTGATCACCAGGGGGCAGGCAGTCAACTGGTTGACCAGTCACTATGACATGCACTGACCAACAAGAGGCAGACAGTCTACCGGTCGACCAGTCGCTATGATGTGAACTGACCACCAGGGCAGATGGTCTGACCAGTAGGTTAGCTTGCTGCTGGGTTCCGGCCAATCGGGACTGAGCAAGATGGGCTGGACACGCCCTGGAGCCCTCTCACGGTCCCTCCCAGCCCAATTGTGCACCAGTGGGGTCCCTCAGCCTGGCCTGTGCCCTCTCGCAATCCAGGACCCCTCGGGGGATGTCAGTGAGCTGGTTGCAGCCTGATCACACAGGCTACTCCCCTTGGAAGGGCACCAGACATAGGGCTCATGGCTGGTGAGCACTGCTGCGGCAGCACGAGCCTCTCCCGATAGGGACTGATTGGGCACGAGCCCGCGGCAGGCACAGTGGGGCCGGATGAGCAGGAGCAGCAGGTAGGAGCTGCAGGTGGCGTTGGACTGTGTGTTTCGGCCCAATCCCTGCAGGCCACCAGAGGGACCCCACCTGTGCATGAATTCATGCAACAGTCCTCTAGTTATTTAATGATTTTCTAAGAGGCAAAATAAAATAAAATAAAGAGAGATACCAATTTGTAAGCTATTGCAGTACTGAGGAAAAAGGGTTAGTATTGTTATTAGAAATGGAAAATAATGGATATATCCTGAGAGAAATGTAAATTCCACTGTTATAAATGAACAGCACATCCTACTGAGATTGGAATTCCTTTAAGTATTGTTTTGAGATTCTCTTCTGTCATTTATTTAAAACACCAGAAGTATCAAATCTAACTATACTAGAAAAGTATAAAGAATATATTAAAGTCTTTCACTTTTTAAAAACATGAAACCCTTATTGGTGTTGCACATCTACCCATTGTGCTAAATTGGTAACAGTGTTTATCAATTATTTCAACATTGTGATCCCCAAATGAATTTATAAAAGGAGTAATAAATGAAGGTATCCCTTATAATAGGCATTTCTATAGGTGATATATTTACTAACTTATTCTACTATCATATCTTTGTTTTGAAATGTTCCTCCCCCTTATTATAGGTGTTATCATTTTGAGATTTCACATTTTCATGGTAGGGTAAGAGAGAGGGGGAGGGGGATTGCTGTAATTAGAATGAAAATATGATGACCTAGGAAAGAAGAAGGTCAATGAGGAAAGGCAAGGAAATATTGAAAAAGGAATGAATGAAGTATTCAAGAGAGTTGAAAATGAATATCTGGTGATATTGGTAGCAATTTCAATGACTCTACTTCACAAATATGTATCTATAACCTGCTGCATTCCTGGTACAAGGACAGAGTACAGATTCCCCACCCCCCCGCCCCCATTAGTTGTAGCCTACATTTTCATTCAAGAGACAATAGCTATATAATGTGGTCTAATATCAGCATTTGGGGCTCAAGATTAAATTCAAATAATAATTTGGATGCCTCTGAAGTGTGCTAGAGAACCCTTGTCATCCAGCCAGTGTTGGTGTATCATGTAGCTCTTGTAGAGCTCCAACAGCTTTGTCAAGAGCTGTGCCCCAAACTTCTGGTTTTTTTGTTTTGTTTTTTGTTTGTGTTTGTTTTTTTTTTACACTATAGAGACTGGGGTAGACATGAGGAATTACTTTTAGGCAGTTGGAAAGGTAATCTAGAAAGCATGAGGCCCACTAGGCATGGGGCATTTATGTTTTATGATTCCCAAGTCAGTGTTATTTTCTTCAGACGATGGAAGAAAATATAAGGGGAAATAAGTTCATTTCAGCACCACTCCTACACTGGTGGGAATTCATATGGAACTCACAGATAAAACAGCTAATGTGGAAAAAATATCGGTCCAAATTGCCTCTCTCCTTCATTCAGGTATGCCATGAGGGAGTCACAATCCATTTAGAATATCAGTACGGTCATTGTCCATCTCATTCAGTTTAATGCAAAGAGGGGAAAGGGAATCATTAGGGCACCAAAAAGAAAAAAAAAAATCAATTCTGGGCATCTGTCTGCTTGCAGACCTCAGGCCAAAACAGATTGAGTACCAAAAAGTAGACAAAAGGGAAATCCCAGATTTCATTGTGCAGTTCGTGGCGCTGCTCCTATTATGTGACTAATGAACCTTTCATTTTGAATCAGTGTGTTTTACTGCTGAAGCTAATCGTGGTTTTTAAGACCTAAAACTGTGATGTGTGGCAGAAGTTTTAGATGAGGTGAGAGATGATGGATTGTCATTGTCACATTATTAATAGAAAAGTTCATTATATATTAGAAATAAAAAACACGATATTTTATTCACATCTCTCTTTTGGGCTCTGGCTCCAGCTGCCAAAATGAATTCTATCATTCCAAGACTGCACAACTTTGCCGGAAGATGTAGAGCCTTTGGCAGTACATATATTAAATTACTTTTTATTCTAGCTCTCATGAAAACTGCTTCACACCATCTTGTTTCTCCATAAAGCATTTTTTCTAAATAATTTAAATGTGATTAAACTAAAGTGTGATAACCATAATGAAAGAAGAACAATTCAAATTAGTGAGTCTTGTTTCTGTTGAAATAATTAAGATTTTTCTAAGTCACTTTCAATGTATTTATACTATACATGTATTGTAAAATTTAGTATTATTATCTCTTTTATAGATGAAAAAACAGACTCACAGAGGATAAATAATTCCCTTAAGGACTCCCAGCAAATAAGTATTAAATCTGTAATTTAAACCAAATTGTGACTCTAACCTAGCAATCTTGATAATTAAGGTTCAGAGAAACCAAGAGATTTGTACCAAAAGTCACACAAATGCTTTTAGATGTTTATAAATATAATATGTATATGCTTATCTATTCATGCATATATATGTATGCATGCATGTATTTAGATAGCTAGATAAATAGTAAAAATACCATAAACACCTCAGCATGCACAAAAGTCCATTTTAAATAATGAAGTAGCTTATTTTAAAAACTCATTAACCACATAAAATTCAATCTTAAAAATCATTTTCTATTTTTATATGACCCTACTGACATTTCACTTTCCAACCTGGATTCTAAACTAATGTTTACTTTACAGAGTGAGAAAATAGTGAATTTTAGTACATCCACTGTCATTCAAAGTCAAGCACCTAAGCATGTCTTTCACAACTTGAACAATGAAAACATTGCAGAAAACAATTTATTTGAAGATGCTTAGTACAAGTCTTAATCCTACAAACTCTTCAGTGCTTAAGCAAGCTCAGTCCCTCTGTGCAGTTTCTGATGAGAACATCTCAGGTTTAAGAATATAAAATTAATCCTGTTAATGCTATAAAATTAATCCTGTTAATTCTATTTCATTGTATGTCTGAGTAGATTAACAAGTGGTATCCGGCATCCCTAGGATTTAGAAAGTAGGCTTTATTTTTATTAGTGCTTTTTCATGTTAAAATTCAGCATTTTTAAATAAAAGTACAAAGGACTGATATTAAAACTTAAGTTAAAAAATATATTATTTCTCCATGAGTCATGTTTTAGTAGAATTTTAAATTTTGCCAAAAAAAATGTTCAGCAGTTAAATGGCTTTTCTGCTGTTTCTTTGCCTTTAATTTTGAGGAATTTCATTAATTTATGCATTGTTCTTGTCATAGGCCTTACACTAAAAATTTGTGTTTAGGGGTTTAAAGAAAAAAGTGTTCCCCTTGTTTGATCTGGGGGAAATTCCTCAATAGCATTTACTTTTTTGATTATTGCACTCACAGCTTACACAGCAGGCTTGATCAATGATTTTAGATGTTATACATACTTATGCATGTTTCTCCTTGTGTTCATGCACTGATTTGGGTATATATATATATATATATATATATATATATATAGTGACCTGAAAATAAAATAACTATTTTCTTTAACCTGAAAAAGATATTTTCTCATGTAAAAACTCAGCTTCCTTAAATGTTCACAGTAAGTTGAAAATAAACTGAAAATTATTTTAAAAAATCTGTGAAGTGTCAAAATATCAAAATTTATGCTTAAATAATACATTGTTAGGGTGGGGAATAATATACATATTATTAAAATGTGTGTGTTTATATGTATACACACTTATATGTATACATATTATAAATACACATTTTTCTCTTAATTAAATTTTTACCTAGGTTTTGAGCCACAGTAATATTTCATATGACTGGTTGTAGTAGTAAAATCAGTAAGAGCTCTGCTGTCAGTACCACAGAGTCAGATCAGAGGAGTAACTTGAAAGTATTTAATAAAGAGATGCTTCCACTGCATATGCCAAGAATGGAGCTAGCCTAAGGTTTTGCCCTATATTGAATTCTAGACTAAAAAATATGATAATTTGGCTCCAGAACAGTATTCAGTCTAATATTCTGAATAATATTACATCTCATTAAATGGAAACTTCAATCTATATACTTAGGCAAAAAAGTCTAGTGTCTTCTGTGATCCCTATCTTAACACCTGTACCGCACATTTAATCTATTAGCGAGATACATGAGCTCAGTTTTCACAGTACATCCCAGTATCACCATCTTTAGGCCTATTATTTTGATTCAAGTCACCATCATCTCTTGCCTGGATTATTGCAGTAGCTTTCTGACTGGTGTCTTTGATTCCACCCTTGATATGTTTGGGTCTATTCTCAATTCAGTAGCTAGACTGTACATTACTCATACTTCCTGCTTTATTCAGATTATAGCCAAAGTCTTAATGTCCTATATGATCTGGCCCAGTTACCTCCCTTCTGACCTTACAGTCTACTAATCTTCTCCTTGCTCATTCTGCTCCCGTACTACTGACATCCTTATTATAATTGGACATACTAGTCATGTTTATCTCTCATATCCTGTGAACTTGCTGTTCCCTCTGCTGAAATGTTATTTTCCCATATAGATGCTTAGCTCTTATCCCCTTCATCTCCACTCAAGTGAGAACCCTCTGACTATAGCTCCAAATAAAAGTGAAAAAAAATCAGTCAACCACTAACAAGTAAACAATAGCAACATTTCCAATTTGCCTCATCTGCTTTATTTATCTTCTTAGTACTTAATATTATTTAACACACAATGTAATTTACTTATTTATCTACTTTATTTTTCTATCTCGTAAACTAGAGTGCAGGCTCTGTTAGGGCAGGGACTTTTTCTTTTCTTCATTTCCATGTGCAGAGTACTTTGAACAGCCCCTGAAACCTAGTAGGCAATCAATCAATGTTTGTTGAATCAATTTATTTCAAGAAGATAGTTCATAGGGATGGAAAATATACAGACTCCATTGCTGCATTTGTTTTGTACATGATCAAAAATTGTAACGGGATGTTTTCGAGAGATGATAAAAATAACAATGGTATGGATATTAGAAGGGAGGTTTAGCATACTAACGACATACATTTGTTTTTCCAGGCTAGTATTTTAGATTCAGATTATTTGTATATCTAAATACCAAATGAGTAGCCGCTTCAAGCTTTCAAAGTCTTATGAAAGAAAAGCACATCTAAATGGCTTACATAAAGAAATAAAGGAAGCAAGAAAAGAGAGAGATGCTACTTGGAAATGTAAATTGGCAAGAAAACAAATAAATTAACTCTGTGACCTTGTGCAAATTACTGACATTTTCTGGATAAAATTGTTCACATTTTTAAAGTCAGGATATAGAAATAGATGATTTCTTAGATCCTTTATAGCTCAAAGATCTTTCATTAATGTATATAGAATATAAATGTGTTCTTGTTTAAGATATATATACATACATACACACACACAGAGAGACTGGGGTAAAAATAGGTTTACACTTGTGAGTACATGAAGCACAGAGTTTATTCTTATATTTTTTTTTCTTGAACAATGAATACTTCTGATTACTGACCCAACTTCTATTGACTTGTAAGAGTCTAGTTATTCTACCTAATTATCTTTACTATGAGGAATGAGAGAAGCATAGGCCAGACTTGCACAGCCTAACATAAGTGAAAATGATAATAGTGTCCTCATTTGGACCCCCTTTTTCATATGATTACTCCTGGATTCTCTCAGCGAACCTGGATATACCAGTGACCACACTAACTATCTGCTGTGGTTTGCAAGCTTGGAATTCTTTTAAAAAAATACATTTTTATTGATTTCAGAGAGGAAGTGAGAGGGAGAGAGAGATAGAAACATCAGTAATGAGAGAGAATCATTCATCGGTTGCCTCCTACATGCCCCACACTGGGGATCGAGCGGGAAACCTGGGCATGTTCTCTGACCGGGAATCGAACTGTGACTTCCTGGTTCATAGGTCAATGCTCAAACACTGAGCCACACCAGCCAGACAAGCTTAGAATTCTTTGAACTTGACTGAGAAGATTCAAGTGTGAAGAGGGGCATCAAAGAGAAAGAATAATGATACAGAGTACTTGGTGTATGCTCTTTTATGGTAAATTTAATCTCTTTTCCGGTATATTTAAATCAAATAGTATCTCTCACCTCCAAATATTTCTATACTTTGGTTAAAATTCTAGATAAATGGCTTTTTTTTCCCTTGTGGAATTTTTTAATTAAGAAAACATTTTCATGTATTTGCTAAAAAACACACACAACAAAAACGGGGCAGCGACTGGGAGAGGTGCCTTTAACTCTGTCAAGGTGTTGTAATAGATTAAGAGTTAATCATTTACTTATGAAAACATATGTTATTTGACACTAATTCAATCAAAATGCTATTAGAAGAGCCTCTCATAATGGTCTTAGTTCAGTCTGTACAAAGTGGAAACTAAAAATACCCAAAATGGAAACTAAAAATACCCACCTCATAGGGTCAATGTGAGGATTACTTGAGAAAATACTTGTAAATCACAATGAATGTTGCGTTGCACAGAGAACACACTTTAAAATATTATTTTACTGTTATTTTACTAATACATTTGGAGATTTCAGTACTGCATGATTTATGATGTAAGTGCTTTCTAAACTTTTTTGACTGTGACCTCATAAAAAATAGTTTTAAAACTGTGACAATATGCACACATATATAACTTAAAAGTTTCCAAGAAATAACATTATTTTATATGATGCATTTGTTTTTTTCTCCTTTCTTTAATTTTTTGTTTTATTTTCCCTATTCTATTCTGTTCTGTTCACTTTTAAGAGGACTGTCCTTGGTCCACCATTTGAAAACAAAGGCTATATTACCAGCATTCCATTTAAAAAATGTGAGTCATGTGAAAAGTTCAGGACCCACTGATAAGAATGACAGTGTTTAAGTGACAAGGGAATATATAGTTTCACTGTACCTGTTGAATTTGCAGAGGTTTTTCTCTAGACTCAGAAATATGATTTTCTGACTTCTGTAATATCGGTTGAGATGTAAATTTTCCTTCAGCCATAAGAAAAAGTTAGAACTGACCATGCATGAGATATACTTAAAATTGCTTCCTGAGACATATAGTAAGCTTTTGTCAATTACTCTGTCCTAGAAGTTTCCCTATATTCTGTATATACCTACGTAGACCCACATGAGTAACCTGCTGGAGGGGCAGAATGACAGTAAATTCACACCTCATTCTCAGAGCAAGGGTGAGCAGGCAGTCCAATTATGACAGATTAGCCATCGCTTCGTTTCTTTTAAACCAGGGGTCCTCAAACTTTTTAAACAGGGGGCCAGTTCACTGTCCCTCAGACTGTTGGAGGGCCGGACTATAGTTTAAAAAAAACAAAACTATGAACAAATTCCTATGCACACTGCACATATCTTATTTTGAAGTAAAAAAACAAAATGGCAAAAACACCCGCATGTGGCCCGTGGGCCGTAGTTTGAGGACGCTTGTTAAACCTTTGCAACATGGCATGTTTTATTTTTTAATTATTTTTTTAGTTTCTTTTTTTCTAATATATTTTTAAAAATCTTTATTGTTGAAAGTATTACTTATGTCCCTTTTGTCCCCCCATTGACCTCTTCTAGCCTGCCCCCACTCCCCACCCCAGGCCTCTACCACACTGTTCTCTGTGTCCGTGGATTATACATATATGCATACAGGTTCTTTAGTTGATTTAGACAAGCTGAAAAAGACATTTAGAGAGGAAAAGATTGTAAGCATAAATGTGAGCCCAGTAAAGTGTCATCAGGCTTTTTTTTTTTTTTTTTTAGCGTATTTATTAGTTTCTTCCTGTCCTTCCCCTATGAGGAGTGGGAGGAAACAAGTGTGTCAGGAGTTGAGTTGTACATGATGTACCTGGGCTGCTCACTGGTTCAGCAGCATGTGCTATGCAGAACAGGGTTAATTGATGCGAGATAGCAATGGAGCTAAAGATTAAGGCATCCTGTGTTTGGAAGAGCTATAAGATTATCTGTCCACTCAATCACTCTTTACATATGCATGGGCATACAATAATGGATGAGAGGCAAGTAGAGATATAGCACTGTGGAAGTTCAAAGGAAGGAGAAATTTGATACTCGGTTTAGAATGTTCAAGTTGGAAGGAACATTAATTTATCAAGTTCCAGGATTAGTGTCTGCTCTCTGTATGAGTTATGCCCTTTGCCTTGACGTACACTTTAAGAAACCTTATTGGGAAATTGATGATTTCTACATAGGAAACAAAAAAAGTTTGATTCCTACAATCTATACTAATAAAAGGGTAATATACTAATCAGACCAGATAGACCTGACGTCTTCCGGACAAAGCCACGGTGGTGGGAGCTGAGGCAGAGGCAGTTAGGGGTGATCAGGCAGGCAGGCAGAGTGGTTAGGGGTGATCAGGCTGCCAAGAGATAGTGGCCCGAGGGGTCCCGGATTGGAGAGGATGCAGGCCGGACTGAGGGACCCCCCTCCCCAAGTGCATGAATTTTCATGCACCAGGTCTCTAGTTTATATATAAAGGAAAAGAAACAATGATGGAGAGATTAAGTAGTTTTATAAGCAAATAAATGCCAGATTTAAGATTTAAGCAACATTTCAGAATCTTTACTAGGTCCCAGGAATGTCACATACACCTGGGAACATTGACACAACCAATCAGAAGGAACCAGATTTGAAATCTGGGCTGTGTGGCTCAAGGGTAGACACCTTTTGTTCCTTCATTTATAGCACATGGAGTGGAGGACAAAACCCGTGGTTTGAAATGACTGAGGCACAAAATTATCAGAAGCTCTTTGCCTGTGTATTTAGCTAAATACGTAGAGCACGTTTGCTTATTTGATTGATTTATATTCTTTAATTTACCAAGATTTTTAGCAGTCCCTTGGAGAATAAAAGAAGACAGTATTGGGAATATTCCTAAAGCTTTTTCTACAAAGGAAGTAAATTATAAATTTGTTTGCTGAATTAAAAATTTTAGTACACATTATTTAATAGTTACATCTTAAGGCCACTTAAGATGGTCTCTTCAAACCATTTAATAAGTACATTATTTTATCAAATATAGTAATAATCATGATTATTATTTGAATAGCAAATATCAGACAATTAGATCTTCTCTCTCTCTCTTTTTTTAATATAACCTGCATAATAACCTGCTGGTCTAAAGCAGAGGATAGTCTGTAAATAGAGGAATGTAAAAAATAGAAATTTAATAATGCAATCAATTTTTTGGCTTCTAGGGTGAAATGATAAAGCAGTTATCCTCCTCAGAGCAGTTTGCAAACTTGATCAATCGTGCTTTCTTGAGAAGTAGGTCAGCATACAGATTCTCTCTTCATTAGAACTCAAGAAGTGCTTTTTAATTCTGCATGTGAGAATTCAGCAGGGAATATCTCTTCCAGATTTTACCCTCCAATAATTCTGGCCTCCACCCCCTTGGGACTTGCAGGTAAAATTTTTGCTGCATGTTTTTGTAGATGAAGACTTACACTATCCATTGCTGAATTTCCTCTCGGAGACATAAGCCTTAATGAGCGGATGGAACAAAATCAGAGACACTGGGAATTAATTTCAGGTTCCCCAAATGTCTGAAAGACAGATGAATTACAGGAAGTACATGTATTTGAAATTAGAAAAGCCTTGAGCAATAACTCCATCAACGTTTTATTTTCTTCCCCCCCCCCTCTTTTTTAAATGTAAGATGTATTTAATTTATCCGTGATGCACTGGTTCTCAAGGCTTGTCCTATGGCCCATCAGCATCACCTGGGAACATGCTAGAAATGCAAATTCTCAGGTCTCACCCCAGACCTACTGAGTCAGAAGCTCCTGAGTAGAGCCAAGCAATATGTTTTAACAAGCTTCCATGGGTTGCTCATACGAGGTAAAGTTTTGAAACCACTGATTTTTTTTATTACTAAATTTATTGAGATGACATTGGTTACTAGGATCATATAGGTTTCAAGTGTACATTTCTATGATACAAGATCTGTGTATTGCACTATGTGCTCACCACTCCAACTACTGCTTTAATGCATACAACAGACCCCTCAATTTTATAAATAGTGCTCATTCAATTATTTGTGTCTTCAATAGACTCAGATTGTAAAACTAAATTGGACTAAAAATTCACAGCACTCTGAAGTACAGTATCATTAAGGAAGTTTGTAGATGGCACATGTATTTTATCTGCCTTTTTAAGAGTTAGCGACCAGCAAGCCTGGCTGCATGAAGTCATATCCAGGTAGGAAAGCACATTTGCATGAATCCTGTTGGAAGCCAGAGTACCGCTAGCTTTCATCTCACGTGGGAAGGGGTCAGGCTTTAACTAGAAGGAACCATGACATTTCTTGACAAACTAACTTGCTGTGCTTTCTGTGGCTTCCCTGTTAGGATTTATCATCCAAATCTAAGTGTTTATTTCCCCACCAGTAAGGAAAAGAGCATTTTTTGCAACTTCCAAGTACGGATTCTTTTAGGCATTTACTATCCCACAATCAGAGCTACTTCATCTGTGTCTGTCAAGGTCTTATTCTGTTTCTTTTTTAACAATATGTCAGATACAGACTAAATTATAGACCAAAAGAGACAGCAGTTGAAATAGACAGGAGTCTCCTTCTGGTTCCTTCCATCCTAGCTGTGAGTTATGGTCTTAGACTCAAATCTGATTCATAAGTGATTCAACTCATCATAACTCACTTACAAGGCCAAATCATGACATTGATAAGTCAGAAAGCACAGTAGCTCTGACACTCAGGTGGTGTGTAAATCATGCCAGCAGATTTTTTTTTTAATCTCAGGCTGATCGGACTACAGTAGGGTGTTTGGAGTATAAATTCATGTGGTAAAGAGAATCTATCATTAAAAGGTATCCATTGGTTACCTACTATGTATAAGACACTATGGGGAATATAAAGATCCATTTCACATTGCTCCTATGCAGCTTGAACAGAGATTTGTACTAAGCAGGGTCTTAAATATTCTGAACAAATGGTTCAGACACCCTGCATCCTTGTCTTCTGTATAGACTAGCTCAGGTTATCTGAGTGCTTTCCATGGGCAGGCATCATAGCTTAATACTTTTTTAGTTTTCCAGAGCTTAAATAGAGCTTAGTATTCAGTAAGTTCAAAATTAGTCAAGGTTGTTCAATTTCTTCCCTGTCTGAATTTTCCTTATAATAACTTTTTAAACTATTCATGTGTCATCAATCATATGTTACTTAAATTTTCATTATGTTTCCTTTGTTGATGTGTTTTATTTGCCCACAGACGATATTTAGACATTTAGCAACCACATTAAATAGTATTCTGTACACCTCAACTAGTTGACTCACAATAACTCTTTGTTAATGATGGTGGAAATAGCACATCAGCATACAGTATATTAGATCACAGTATAAGAGATGACACATAACAGAACACTGTCAGCTTGAGGGTCCAAAACTTTTGAGTTCAGAGAATCCATAAATCCCTGGGCTGGAATAAGTGGAGAAAACGTTACGGCACAATCCAGAGCTGGGGTGGGATTTAAAGATAATTTACTCAGAAGTCTCTGAGAAGACCTAGTTTCTGAAAGATTAAGTGATTTATTTTAAAGGTCTCAAGGTTTTATGGTAGTTTCTATTTTGTTCTCTTGGGTTGCTGATCTTTGATAGATTTTATGCAAGGATGTGGTCCTTTTGCACCCTCAGTAGATGTAATACAGCAATGGGCAAGTATGTTAGAAAGCAAACAGTAAATATGTATGGTTTTTGCTCATTGGTGGTTATTCTTTTTTTTCAAACCTATGGAAACATTCTCACACCTATGGAAACCATGAGCAGAGACCATTTAGTTTTATTAAAAAACTGAATATGCTTTAATAGTACCCATGATGCTAAAGTGTCACTGACTTATAATGAGTATTTCTACACGCATTGAAGGAATAATTATAAATATTTAATACTGGGAAATAAACTATAACATTGTCCCTATATTATCTCTGTAACATATATAACATCTGTCTTCACTCCAGGCTTTGAGCTAGGCGTTTTGAAGATTAATAAATCTTGATTAGGCTTAGAGAAATGGGATGAAAAAATATAAGATGGGGGCAATTTTAAGGAATACTTAAGTGAGTCCTTGGCATTCCTCGACTTGATTCAGCTGCATGCTCTTTTCTTAGCCAATTTATTGGTTCATTGCCTTAGGTTTAAGAAATTATGGACAGAGGAAGAGATAAAATACACATATTCAAACTTTTTGACAGTCTGGAAAAAATAAGTAGAAAACATAAAGAGAGTCTTAAAAAAATATTTTATTTGTATGAGCTCCTTTCACTTTCAAGAGTTATTTTGGTCTAAGACAAATGAATTTCAAAGGAATATCAAATAAGCACTGAAGGATGCCGACATGGGAAGGAGAGGGTACCACATGCTGCTGAAGGCTTTAGAGTGGATTCCTTTGGGTCTTGCAGGCCCTAGTTTCAATGCACATTTTATGTTAATTAAAAATAAGAATGAGATTTCACCACTGCCAGGGAAGACTGTAGACTCTCTGATGGTTTAGCCTGCTAGGCACACACATCTAAGGTTTTTCAGAGATTATAATGATAGAATGTATTGATTTTAGCTAACAAATAGCAAAACAAAAGTCAGTTGGGCCTCCCCTTAATAATAAATGAGTTTTCCATGATTCCTGAACCCAAAAGGATTATATATACTGGTTCATCAAGCAGCCAACATACTTGGCATATGAGGCAGGGTGTGGTGGTTAAACAGAAGGTCTGTAAAAAATTAATAGCTCATACTAAGAGACAACATTCAAACTAGGAGGGCAAAAAATCTCTTGTAAAGACAAACACTGTGATTACCTTCCCACTGTGGCGTCACCGTGATTTACAGCTACTTGGGCATGAATTCAAAGAAAACCATGGAAGGAATCAGAACTGTTATTGGTGTCATGGCTAGAGATGAGAATTCAGAGGTCTATTTCAAAGTGAATACTCTGCGTCACGGGCGAAAAGGACTATCTAATTTTCTAAACTCAGTGCCACCTCCCTCCATAGTTCAAAGGTTAAATCATTTAGGAAATTCATTCCGTTTTATATTTAAGCCAGTTGAACATTTTGTGAATGTTTTCTCTAGACTGTACTATTCTGCCTCTTTGGTTCATTTTTTTTTTTTATAAAAGGGCAGGAGATGATGTCAATGAGAGACTCTTCTTGTGTACAAAGACAAAGCTGAAAACCCTGACTCAGAGCTGAGTGGATTGCTTGGTATCTACTGTGTTCAGATAATGACAAGAAGATGACTGATCACTCATTCACCAATAAGTCGTTGGTTCTTTAGCCTCTGATAAATGTATCTTAATGATTTTCTGTTAAGCTTGGGCTTAATCTTTGAAAGTAATTGGAACACATTTTCTCTGGTTTGTACTAGTTCACCTGGTTTATAGATGTATCTTGTTTTAAGATGCAAATGTGTTCCTGCTAAGCAGTTGATATTTTTGTTTTTAAATTTTTAAAAATTTTAGATGATTTTTAAAGCTCCTTGATTTTTAATAAAGAAAGGGTTTAAGTGTAGATGTTAATGTACTACTGAAAAAAAGCAAAACACACATGTCCTGTGTGAATAGACTAGCCTTGTGAATAAAAGTAGATTGGATAGCTGCCAAAGTATAAAGAATATTTTTGTAAATTATTGCTGTTTTTCTTTACTTTCTGAGGAATCATAGCTTCTTAAGTCTTATTGTATGCTTTCCCACAGGCAAGTCCAATATGCAGTTTCTGCTTTGAAATAGTCATTTGCATCCAATGAAAGTAGCACTTAGTTTTATATATATTTAGTGTGAATTCATATTTAAGACCATAACATTTGGGGTGACATTGGCACAATACACATATTCTAGCTGTAACAACATGAGACATGTGTACAAATTACAAAGTAGTGCGTTTTGAGCAGCACATTTTAATGTAAATGTAATGTCTGACAATACTACATTTAGATATTACCTACATGTAGATATTAAGAACAACCTTCTTAAATCAATTTTAAAGTGTGAAATTATGGTAATTCTGAAACATTTTGTAAGAACCAGATCAATGTGGTTTCAAAGTATAATAGTAAAAAAGTATAACCTGAATCATTTGTATAGTATGGAGACTATAATAATAAAAACGCTATTGATAATTCTGTGCCTTTGTATGTTGCAACATAGTGTGTGCTCATTCATTTATTCAAAGAGTCTATATTAAAGGCCAGCTGTGATAGGCGTTCTTAGAGGCACTGAGTAATAATAAGACTGGAATACAGAGGGCGAGGTCTTAAACTGTGAAAGATGATTATTTATTTTGGTAATCCCTACTATATTCACAACTAATTTATAGAAGTTAATTTGTCATGGATTGTGATACTCCAAAAACATTTTCGCATAGAAAAAAGGGAATTGCTGGGCAATGGGCTAGTGAGGACCTGAGTGGAGAGGAGTGGGTAGGGGCTTGGCGGGGGGAGGGAAATGGTAGATATCTGTAATACTATCAACAATAAAATATATATTAAAAAAAAGAAAAAAGGAATCACTTGCCTACTAAATCAAGTTACAGGAAATGTACCTAAAATACAGTACAAGTTGTATTATAAAATCTAACAGATAAAAATGTAAAAAGGTAAAAATCCTCTTACATCTCTCAATCCCCAATCTGAGGGCATTTTCCTCCTGTCCTTTTTTTGTGGGAGGAATGAAAGAAGGTGGGGTTCAGTGTGAGCTCCAGCTGCAGCACGCTGGCTCAGAAAGGAAAGTGAAGAGGAAATCCAAGTCCCCTGTGCCTCCGCAGAGGAAATAGGATTCCTGGAGTCACAAAACACCCAATTACGTGAACATCACTGGGTCACCTTTCGGAAATAGAGGAGGGACCTAGGCCTGGCTTATTAAAGTTTGGAGGCACTTTTATATTAGATTATTAAAATGTATAAAAGGTACTTTTTTGAACGTTGTATATGACTTTTACTCACCAAATAGCTTAAACATGTTTTTAGGTTATTTAACTATTTCTGTGACTCTTATGAAGCAAACATAATCGTGATGAGGCCTTTTATTTTACTTAGTTCACTATATCTGTAGACTTAAGGAGTCAATTTTATGATGTTATCTCAAATTGTCAGCATAACAATAACAGAAACTTTCAAATTACACACAATAACCGAACCGTGCTTTATTTTTTCTCTCTCGTCATGGGGAATTAGTCACTATCTATTTTTTCAAGTCATTTAGTTCTGAAATGTCAATTAATGATTAACATTTCAAATGTAATGCAGCCATTACACTTAGATTAGGTAAAACACCCACTGGGAGTAAGTATCTTTTCACTTTAGAGAGCTATTTTAAATGAAGCATGTTAAATTATATGATTTTCTTTATGGTGCCCCATAATACAGTTTCCGAACTACTACATATGCCCCCAAATGTCTCAGAATTTATATAGGAATAATTTCAACCTTTTCTTGGTCATGAACCATTAACAGATTGTACACTGTGGACCTTTTCGCCAGGAAGAGTGTGGGAAGAGAAGCAGCACATATACATATACAAGAGAAGCTGACACATATAGTTCTTAGACCCAGGGTTAGCCTAAGATCACAAACCCCACTCTGGGCAGTCGGATTGGTAGACATGCTTCCAAGGGATGATAAAAACTGCCCTTTATGAATTTCTTCCACAACTACTGCTTAACAGTTAACACTTCATAAAAGTGGAAGGAAATGGGCAAGGGTCCAAAGGTATATGGAAAACTTTGATCTTTGGTGGAAGAAAAACATGTGTACTGGAGTAGAAGGTAAAGAAGAGAGAATAGTCACACAAAATAACAACAGCAATGTAGCAATAGTTATTATTTATTGAAACTTATGTGCCAGGCACCATATTATGCAGCTTACATGGATAATTTAATCCTGCAACAAGACAATAAGATAGACTTAAATTCCAATTTTACAGATAACGGAACTGAGTCTTATAAAAAATAACTAACAGACCTAATGCCACCCATTAATAAATGGAGGACCCCAGCTCCCTGGCCCAGAATCTAATCACTATGCAGAAATTAAAACAGTGGCAGGGTTGGTAGGTTTGTTAGCAGAAAGTTGATAAGATTCGGTGATAAGGTCTGAGCCAAGTTTATATCCTAGGACTAAGGGGTAAGTTTGATGAGAGATTGATTTAAAAATATTTGAAATGTTTTTTTTTTTCTTTTTTCATGGAATATATCTTAGAATTGACCAGATAAAATGGTATGATTTGCAGAATTTATATGAGGATAATGATCATCAATTTATAATGATAACAATCTGGCTGATGAGCAGATTTCCCCCCACCCCCACCAGTTCTGAGAAACTGTAGTGCAGGAATGGAGAAAGAATGCAACAGAAAGATATTAGGGTTTTGGCATGACCACTAATGACATCATAGGGTACTATAGCAAAAGACAAATAAGAAAAAAATGTGAGAACATCAAAGAAGTAAATATACTCAAGATTCTAATGAAGTTAAAAAAAAGTTTGTAGTGGGGGAAATTGAACAATCCAATTGAGGATAAAGAAATCATATTCAGAACGCATAGTCCTAAATTGGTGATTTTGTACAAGAACTGGTTCTTGCTGCAGGTGTGACTTCAGGATGATTGGAAGATGGAGATGGAATTTTTGTGTGTTTTTTTAGGTGCAAATGATGGAACTATAGCTCAACTGATTTAAGCAAAATTGGCAAAATGGTGCCTGTGAGAAAGATATAGAAGGCTAGAGGTGGAGCCAGCCTTGTGGTGACCTTTCTGAGGATCCTAATACCACTGAGATGCCTAAGGCTCTCCTCTCCTCCTTTTTCTCCTCGTCCATCAAATAAATTTAGCAAGGGAGACATTGTTTTAAAACAGATATTCTACCTATATCTCTATTCCCCACAAGGTTAAGTCACTTAAATTGTACCTTGTGCATGATTTGAAAAAAAAATTAGAATTCCATGAATGGTAAGGCGTCCAGAGTAGGGTAAAAGTAGGTTTATAGTGAGTACACAGACTATACTGTTGTATTTATTAATTTTTGTATTATTTCCATATGGACAACTGTAAACCTACTTTTGCTCCACCCTCTCTTTAGATATACCAAGATATATTATTATCTAAGGTCACTTCCTATGTCTTACAAATATTTTGTTTCTAATTTTATCCCCATGTTTAATTTTAAAATGCTGAGGATTTTGGACTTCAGGCAGCCTTGTGCTATTTGTAGCAGTGGTGTGCCATGATTCATTGCTGTCAGTTTTGCCTTATAGTTGAATTAAAAGTTATAAAAAGTTCTAGGTAAAAACTATATTTTCCCTACTGTGTTAAGAGACTCTTAAGGAGGGTTTTCTATGCTTTCTTCCTCTCAATTAAATACTTGTTCTGTTTATAAAATTAGTATAAAGATTGGCTTATGATTCAAAGATACCATTAACTAAGTGATAATCTAATCTATTCTGAAACCTGTTTTGTTTTCAGCTCAGGTCTGTGTCTGATGCCAATTAAACCCAATTAATCCCAGTTTCAGTGTGAGAAATTTTTCTTCTGCCTTCCCTGCCCTGGATAGAGGGGATGCCTTTAATGGAAGCTTCTCTGATCTTCTAGCTTTGCTCCTCTTTCAAAAATGATATGCTATATGAAGCATGTTAATTTGTTCAGTGAATTTCAATAAGTCCTACTGTCCATCAGTCTGTTTGATCAGAGCATTAGGAAGATATAATATGTGAAATCAAAGGGAAAGAGAAGGTCAGAGTACAGTCAGAGACCACAACATATATTTAATTTTTACATTCTCTGAACAAAAATGTATTAAATGTTGACTGCATGTAAGACTTTACTTCAGGCACTATGCTAGTAGATAGCAGTATGTTTCATAAACATTTAAGAACTACGGATGCCTTCAGAAAAGAGCAAGTATTAATTCCAGAAGAATAGCAACTTCTCATTTGAGATGCAGTACAATGACTGGGTAAACTATGGACATTGGATCTACCCTGACCCAGTTTTAATCCTAGTCCACTCATTGGGGGTAGTAAAACAAATGTCATTTAGTAAAAAATTATTTATTTTGAAATAAAATCTCTTTGGTCCTAAGATTTCTAACCTACAGAGGAGAAATAATAAAGAACAAGCTCAGGGGTGTGTGTGTGTGTAATTGGAAGCCATTTCTTACAGTTTGTATTATAGTTTGTAGTTGTGCCCCTAGGTCTGTAATTAGGCAAGTTAAGACGTTTGGGGAAAGTTTTTCTAGCCTCTTAGATACTTTAGTGCTGCCAGGAAGGAAGTTTGAATGATGGTGTTCAGCAACACACATGTTTGTTCATGTAGGAAGGGTGAAACTGATGTGGGGACATTCAGAGAGCTGATCTTGCCTAGAGAAAGCAACTACCTCAGAGTGTTGTGCACATTTTCCCTGAGCAGACATACTTAGCCTTGAGCACGCATTCTCGAACAGGTGTTTAATAGAGTACCTTCTTCACAGTTTCCCGAGGGCTGAGCATACGTGATTACAAGTGTCTGTCTAAGGAAACTAAGAAGAAATACACTGAGCTAGCCTAGTACCAGAGGCAGGAATAAGAAGCAAAAGATGTCAGTGACCATAACATGGATAATAATATTTGTAGCTAATAGACATTGATTACCAAAAAAATAAAGATACTGAATACTAGCAGATAGTGTTCTAAATGCATTACATCTAGTACTACAGTATTTGTCCGGCAGATCTTATGAGGCAGGCATTCATAATCTCATTTACAGATGAATTAAAACACAAAGAACTATTTAATATGCTCAGGCAGAATTTTAAGATGGTTTCCCAAGTTTCCCAGCTCCTGATTATTCAATCAAACACTAATCTAGGTACTGCTGTGAAGAGATTTTATAGATATAATTAAAATGAAAACTCAGTTGATTTTAAAATATGGAAAGTTATCCAGGTGGGCCTGCCTGAGAAAAATCACATGAACCCTTCAATGTGGAGGGTTTTCTTAGGCTGGGGGAGAAGTCTGAGATTCAGACCACGAGCAGGACTTGAGGTGCCATTGCTGCTTTGATGAGAGTGACTCCCTACTAATAGCCAGCAAAAACAGGGACCAGGGTCATCTGGTTCTGTCACAACTGGTAGATTTCCCATAGCCTCTACAGGCAACCACCCAATCTAGCCAACACCTCGATTTCAGTCCCATGATACCTTGAGCAGAGAACCAGTCGTACTAGACATCTGGCTTACAGGAGTATGAATGAATAAGTAGGTGTTGTTTTAAGCTGTTTTGTTTGTGGTGATTTGTTACGTAGCAATAGAAAACTAATATAGTCCTCCATTTTGCTGAGTGCACATGCTCTTAACTGCTAAATTCTATAGAAGTAGAAGATATGATTAAGAGGTGGAATAGACCTCAGACCCAGGAAATACATCTAGCAGAGTTAAGGCCTGGAGGTTACAAGAAACAACCAATAGCTTGGCATGAGAAATTGTCTCCAGAGGAGAAAATGATCTCAGATGTGCTCAGATCTTGAAAGAAAGATAGATATAGAGATAGAGATATAGAGATAGATATAGTCATATAGAGAGAGATTGAGGGAGAGAAAGAAAGAGAAAAAAATAGACTGAGTGGTTCAGAAGTAGGATCTCTCTGTAGCCCACTTATTATCACACTAGAGGCTCGATGCACGAAAATTTGTGCAAGAGTAGGCCTTCCTTCCCCTGGCTGCTGGCATTGGCTTCCCTCCGGCACCCGGGACCCGGGCTGGCTTCCCTCAAGCCCGGATGCGTCAGGAAGGATGTCCAGAATGATGTCCGAAAAACATCCGGTCTAATTAGCATATCACCCTTTTATTATTATAGATGATTCAACCTTACAGTTTGAGACAGCACTTCCAGTTTAGAGGTATTTGGGAAGTGGGCAAGAAGAGTATGAGCATGGCACCTAGAGCCTTGCAACTGAGAATGTGGCTTGGGGACCAAGATTATCTACATCACCCGGGAGCTTTTTAGAAAGGCTGCATGTCAGGTCCCACCCTAAACCTAGTAAGTCATAATATGCATTTGACAAGGTTCCAGAAGATTTATTTGCATACTAAAGTTTTTGAAGTCCTTCACTAGGAAAATAACAACAGCAGTTTCTGTATAACAGTTTCTGTCAATTTCCAAGTAAGTGTAGCTAAGGAAAAATATCTTTGTGAAATTTGAATGATTCTTCTTTATTTTCTATTTTTAATATCCTCCTAGTGAATCAAAATGTGTGTATATATATATATACACACACACACTAAGAAAGGAAATAAATAACTCGTGTCCATGAATCTTTAAATGATTTGCACACATCTTTAAAGAAAGATCTACGTAATTGAAAATCTGTATAACTTGTATATGAAAGCCCTGATAACATATTTATTATATGCTCCATGCATGGTCTAGTGTATCTTGTTATATGACATTCTATATACAAGAAAAGAAAATTTCACTCGTGTTGTGTGTTTTTAATGGTTTGAGTGGTATGCATATCTTGAAACATGGCACTAGAACCCTAAGAAATATTATTCCATCTTTAAATTTTATAGCAAGTATCACTATTTTAAATTATGCAAACATATTTTAAAGTAATGAGAATTACAAAAGAATGTTTAAAATAAGTATATGAAAAGAGACAATATTTTTCATGTTCTTATAAAATAAAAACAATAATCATAGATTGCATTTCTTTAAAGAAGACAATGCAAACAATCTAGGAGTCTACATTTAAATACAAACAGTTCTTAAAATTACCAAGTTTTTCTAGTGTGAAGCTGAAATAACTTGTAGATGAAGTCTGTTATTTTCCCCTAGGCTACGAAGTCATCATGAATATGGGCATGCTTTCGCTCTCCCTGCCTTAGTAGATAGATAAGACAGTGAAAACAAGCAGCCATGAAATCCAGGCACAACAGTCCCAACATGAGATTGCCATTAATATCAAAATAAATCACTATAACTTTCAGAAATGTTTGTGGAAGGTAATTTAATCTTTCATCTACTTTCAGGAAGGGCCATATGTAAGCAGGCAAACATGAAAACACTCCAGTTATAAGATAATTTCTAGTAAAAATGTACCTGTGAGATTTCTGCCATTTGGTTATATGTACAGTAGACTTGTTAATTTTTTTCCACTGAAGGCATTAAATGTACTAATTGTTCATTTTAGTTAATAACTTTTGTGTTAGACTTGAATATCTTTTTTCTTACTAAGTCAATTTTTTTAGTAGGGAAAATAAAATTACATAAAACTTAACTGGTTTCCAAAAGTTATGATATTTCCAATATCATATAGTGAGTTTTTATTTGAAATTAATGCCCTTAACTATGTCATTTTTGTACTATTACTGTAGGAAAAGAGAGTACATTATTTAATCAATTTCCTTCTGTTATCTCATAATTGGAAGCCTGCCAGGAATTGATCTAACGAGTGGTATCTCTTTAACCTGATCTATAATCAGAAGACCTCCTATAAAGTAGAGTCTATATCTTTAGCATGTTATGTCTTATGATTTTCAGAAAATAAATACTTTATAAAAGTAGTAATTCAATTCTAACAGTTAAAATAAATATATGGTTTATAAAATGTTCAACTAATAAATACTATCTCCATATAATTTTAAGAGCATTCTTCTTATGCACTCTTCTGGCTCTGCTTCTAAATAAGTGAAAAGACTTGACTAGAGAACCACAGGATTTTTCTAGTGTGGGACACTATATTGGGACAAAGTAACGGTCTATGTGTGTGTATACATTCAGTGCCTTTCCTGACACCTCCGTCTATGCAAATTATAGTCACTTTTATAACACACTCTTTACACAAGATCCAAGAAGTCAGTTATGCGGTAACTGTCACACTCCAGTTACGCAGGTGGAGATTTCACCCTGGGGAAGTGGTGCCACCAAATAGCAAAACTAGCAGATTCTGAAGTTAAGTGTGAGTTTGAAGGGGATTTAAAAATAAAAACACTGCATGCGGCATTTATCTTTTTTAGGATACATTTTTATTACCATAATTAACCTTTAAAGTAATTCATTATCTCAAATTTTAAAGAAATATATTTTTATAGATGAGAGAAAGGGAGAAGGAGAGAGAGAGAGAAACGTTAATGATGACAGAGAATCATTGATTGGCTGCCTCCTGCATGCCCCCTACTGGGAATTGAGCCTGCAACCTGGGCACGTGCCTTGACCAGAATCGAACCCAGGACCCTTCAGTTCGCAGGCCAGTGCTCTATCTACTGAGCCAAACTGGCTAGGGCATGATCTCAGTTTTTAAGAATTATCCTGCATTATGCAAGATTTACTTATATTTTGTATATATTTCACTTATATTTTTAGTGTATTGAGCTAAGGATTTGTAGTCATAAAATTAAACTGATAAAAAATAAGCTGATAAAATGTTAAGAATTGGTGCTAATAAATAGCTGGACATCCTGAAAAATATAAAGCTTAAATTAGTATTTTTTTTTACTAGAAAGACATTTTCTAGTGAATTTTCTCCAGGTTTTTTTTTTTCAGAGAGAAGGAATAAAAAGCATAATGTAAATAGAGCAATACTAGTGCAATATAGGTTTCGTGCAATAGATCTAAACTATATTCATGTACTTCATTTTTATTTTTTTTGGCCAGGGGGCATAATGTTTTAAAAAGTTAATGCTTTTAAAAGATTGAGGCTCTATTGCCTAGACAGAACCTGGGATTCCATGCCTCAAGGTCAGCATCTAACTAGCCTGAACACAGAAGTCACACTATATTATTAGTATGACAGAAGTCCATTTATTTTCTTGCTGCAAATTTGCTGTATTGG
Organism: Eptesicus fuscus; assembly: GCF_027574615.1. Classification (NCBI taxonomy): domain Eukaryota; kingdom Metazoa; phylum Chordata; class Mammalia; order Chiroptera; family Vespertilionidae; genus Eptesicus; species Eptesicus fuscus. The sequence goes on from NC_072486.1 coordinate 21,077,685, forward strand.
GCTTTTCTGGCCCTTAATTAGTTATCTGACTTCTAGCAATGTTAAGGTATCTCGGCATTGTAAATACAAAACCAAAAGAACAAGTAACATTTCAGGGCACCTACATGAATATATGCTTATTTTTAAGTCACTTTTACAAAAAAATGAAAAATAAATGGGCTAAATAACTAACTCAAAACCTGATCTGATTCTTCAACTTCAGATACCTATTTAAAATGATTAAAACCTTTAGTTTCCACAAATGACATTGCTCTCTCTTCACATTACCATTTCTGAAATCAGCAAATTCCTTAATCTTTGTACTTCCTCTCAATGTTGGATGATTTCCAATTTCAAGTGTTGTTTTGAACCGAAATAGAATCATCCCAGAACAGCTCAATGATACGTTGAGAAATAAAGGTGTCTTTGGAGAAAGAACTTCAAGTGCAAATTAACTTGAAATAATTTAACCTGAGTGTGGAATAATTTGCAGTCTTTCTTCGGTGCAGCTGTGGGGATTGCTTCAGTAGGTCCCTTTGGGGGAGTTGCCTGGCTACTTGCAATTTTGTCACATCTGTCAGCTGTAGCTAAATGGAAAATATAGTAAGAGGTAGCGTTACAGAGATTTGGGATGTTCCCTGGAGGGTCTTGTCTCCTTGCAGCAGTGAATAAATTATGTGAAAGCTGAAGTGAAGTACAGTATTGTTGATTTGCCAACTCATGCAGTCTGAAAGAGTGAAAAAAAAATCACTTCTTAGATTCAATGTTTAAATGCTCTCTATAGCCAGAAGCTCCTATTGTGGCTGTATTTTCTGATCCAAATATCAAATCAATGTTATCTAGGCAGGTTGTGTGTTTTCTGATTTGTAAGTTTTTATGAAAATATTTTATAGAGAAATAATCATTATATCATATTTAGATATATTCAGCAAATTTTTATTTTTGAAAAAAAATAGTTAACATGGATTCAGACATAGCAGCAGACCTACAATATTAAGTATCAGAGTCCATCAAAAGCTAATTTAATGATTGTGATTATACAGTAAAAAGGCAACAGCATCCAGATCAACTGGGGCAACGAACAATTAATATATAGCTGCAACACCAGGTGTTAGACACGTAGGAATTTAGTAAAAGATATCATTGTGCAGTGCTTATTTACATGCATTTAATTGGTGTTATTTTTAGTGGAGGAATTTCATTTCAATTCCCAGGATGGCACCTAAGTATAGAAACTGGGTGATCTTCAATTTGATCTTATTATACAGGTTCCTGCATTTTCTACAGAGAGTTCTTTAAGTGGGAAGTTATTAACAATAGCTTCCTCTTTCATCTTGAAGACTTCTTGTGAAGGTTAATGAGAGGACATTTGGAAGCATTTATAAACTGTAAAGGATCAATAATAATAATTATTATATTTTGGGGGTTCAATTAACAGCTGGAAAACAGGAATTACACATGCCTCTTTCTTGGGCTTTGTTTATTCAAGAAATATTCACTACATTAAATTTGTACAGAATACCATATAAGATATAACATTAAGTCATCAGTGTCCTCAAGGAATTTGTAGTCCAGAAATATGGTAGCATATAACAAGCATGAAAAAGAAATTGTTTACTGACTTAAGGAAAATGAGGATTCAGTTTGGTCTTCCTGAGGTTATCTGTGAAGACTTCTGGGCATGAGTTGAGCTTTAAAGAGGCAAAGAGCCGTCAACAGTCTGGGAATGTAATACAATAATGTTTTGGAAGGTTCAAGGCAAAAGATAGGTTGGTCGATGGCAACTAATACAATTAGATCCAAATATAGGAAATCAAACTATTATGTTAAAAACCAGAAGATACAGTATTTATTAGGAGATCCCAGGTTGAAAGGACAACAAAGCTCATAGGAGGAAATTTTATCAGAATCCATTGTTAAATCCACAGAGATGGCAATACCTTTGGCCTTGCCAAATTGAAAGATGTTGAATTCATTGCCAGTATCTGAAAGCTTCTTATTTCCCACACAATTCTTATTTCCAGAGTTCATGAACTTCCGATCAGAGCTATAATGGTGGGTTTGTATTCTCTTACAGCCATAACCAGGACACAACTCACTTTCCATTATAGTTAGGATGTGTGTTCTCCATAGTATGTTACTGCTGACTCTCCAGTTATGTATGTTACCTGCCTGGTACTATAGGTATATGGGTTTGTAAACCTCATTAATATTCTGGAATTCCATTTTGCATTCATAATACTTTTTACTTCCTTCTCTTTGAACATTACTAAGAGTTTTTCTTGTGAGATAGCACCTTCATGTTTCATAGCATTTTTAGAAGTTCTTCCTTATACAGAATTAAAATCTACTTTTATATTTCGGCTATTTGTCTTCTATATGCTTAATGGAATCACATTAGAAGTTTAATCTTTTTTTCTGTGATAAATCTTTAAAACAACGTATTACCCCTTGGCAATTTCACCCTCGTTTATGGATTTAAATAAGTGCCCACTGAGCATGTCTAGGTCTTCGTTCCACACAATATGTCTGAATTGGGTTGAATCCATCTTCTCCACCAAACCAGGTTCTACTTCTGTATTCCCTAAATTAGTAACTGGCCTCAGCATTTATGAAATTATTCAGTCTAGAAATCTAGTCTTCCTAAACTCCTTGTTTTACCTCCTATCTATTTAGTAAGTACCATAACGGCACTGAAACTTATTTCAATTCTTCGTTATCATTTACTGTGGACCACTGCAGTAGCTTGCTAGTCCCCATATCCGAAGCCATGCCCACCTTCAATCTGTTCTTCGTAGTGCTGCTATAAGGTCTCTCTAAAATGTGGATTTTTATCCTGTTATTCTCTAATTTAAAAAATGTCACTTATCTGCCCCCATATTCCATATGAAGTCCAAACTATTTAGTGTGCCCTTCAGAATTAGTTTCCATCTACTTTCTAGTATCATTTACTATGTCCTAACATTGCTGCCTTTAGACAGATTACACCAACATTTAGTTTTCCACATTGTCTATCAACTAACTGCTCTGCATACATCCTCTTCCATTTCACTTGACAGGCTAACTCCTTTGAGTCCTGTAATGGAGTTCAGTTAATGCCTTCTTGGTCAGGTCATTCTGCTCCACCCAGTTTGAGACTGGTTAGGAACCCAGTTTTGTCTTTCCATAGTACTTTATGCATATAGCTAGCACCACGTGGAAATCAGAATTTTCTTTTTCTCTTTCTCTAATACTAAGTAGGCTATTGAGGATATAGAACAAATCTTGATAATTTTCTGGAATTCTAGCATCTAGACTGGCTCACATTTGGCACTCATTAAATTTTAATTGGGTAAGTGAACTGATAACTAATTCTAGGTTAAACATTTTTAGATCTTCATACATTTTAAGACTCTTTATTATCTTAATTATTGTTGGTATATTTTCTGTTTTGCCAGTATTCTTTAATTAAAGTTTATTATTATCAGCAAGAGATGTACAGAAAACACAATTCTGTGATGAAAGAACTATGAACTTTAAAGTTAAATATAGCTGTTATATAAAGTTAATAAAGTTAATATCTTATTTCATCCAAATGCTACCTGCATGATCATGGGAAATATAGTCACCTCACTGAATCTTGCTTTCTTCATCCATAAAATATGAATAATATCTGGTCACAGAATTATTGCTGAGAATAATGATACAGTCTAGGTCAGTTAAGGATTCTGGCATGCAGCAAGTTTATAGTCAATTACGTTCATTAGGTTTATATTCTAGAACTCATCACATCATTGCAATATGTAATAGTCATCCTAAAATTTTTGTAGAGTACTCTTTCTGAACTAGAGTTTGAACTCCCACTCTTTTGATAGATATTATGTTAATTTATATTTCTAAGAAATGGAGTATAATGGTACATTGAGGTTAGAAAAGTTGGAATAGGAAGCATATTGCATATTTCAGTTCAAATATTATGACTATGTTCACAGTTACTTTGCTTAAACAGAAACCCATCTGTCCCTTTTCTGATTGCTATGAACTTATTTAACAAGCCTCATGAGCAGTGTGATGAGCAATTCCTCAAGCTTGTGAAAGTTTCAACACCTCACATTCAATGGTGGCATCACAGTCAGCTACTCTCTCTGCAAGGCAGCATGTGTCATTAAACCCTCTTGTTGGTATTCTACTCTATGTCTGAATACTCCCAATATTCAGTCGAACTGGAAAACTCTTCAATGGAGATAGAGCTTGAATTTTAGTGACTGACCTGGAGTACTATATCTAAATCCAGAGGGGATTGATCTGACTGGTTTCTGGTGGCCTGAGAACAGCATAGAGTTGGTCAACTTTTCCCCTCTTGCTTGAAATGTATGCAGGCCAACAGCAATTAATGGAAATGACATAATAAGAGAGTGGCCCTGTAAAGTCCCAAAGGAAGTCACTAATCAACTGCAGCCTGGCTTAGGAAGATAGCCAAGAGGTGCAGCGAAATGAGACCCTGGGAAACAATGACTGATGGAGTCAGTTGTTAAACATGGCAAGCCTTCTTAGCTACACTCACTGCTACTTTCATATGCCTGCATGTTTTAAAATCTCAAATTGAAAACTTCTTTGAGTAGCCCTATAAACTGAATTATTAGGATATTGGGAAAAATAAGAAATGAAATTATTCATCTGAGTTTTATGAAATAAATTACTACAAAAATATTTACCGAACTTTCATGAAAGTAGTAGAGATGCCTTAATGAGTTGCAAGTCTCATATATTATAGAACTTTTTTTCCAAAAATATGCATGTAATAATGTTGTGAACCATGGCAACAGCTACCATATATTATGGTACGTGAACCTGATAACATGCCAGGTTCTGTACACATATTTTTTTCTAATATGCTCCAACAGTAACCCTGTAAGTATTACTCTTCTTGTTTTCTAGATGAGGAGAGCAGAGAATAGAGATAGTCACTAGCAAAGCTATTACCCTTCCATTAGGGAAATATAACACCACAGCCACCACTCTTTCATTATAGAAACAAAATAACATGGTGTCTAATTATGTTTAACCTTTAGTATTCTGACTGGATATATCAACAATCCTAATCTTGAACTCAAGACCAAAAGTTAGGCTCACATTGACCATTTTCTAAATGGCTAACTTTGAGCAAGATACTTTAAATTTCCCGAGTTTATTTTAATATGTAGAGAGTATATGTTATTACTAACTTTACTAGATTACGGGATCCATCCAGTTATTACATAATAAATGTGTTGAATAAATTTGAATTAATGTATGAATTTATTTGGAATTACATGCCCCTCAATTTTAAAGGATATGAATACCTAACACATCATGGACATTTTCACTCATATGTAAATCATGTTCCTTCTTATATTTCTTTCAAAAATATAATAAAAATGTCACCTTTTTTTTAAAGTGAGGAATTATTTAAAAGTTCTGTGACTTTATGATTTCAACATTCTACTTAAATTTTAACTGATACCTATCTACTTTAGATAACACATAGTTATTTAGAAAATATTAAGAATGTCAGAGACTAAAAATGGATAAAGTATCCCACTATATGAATATATTTGTATTCAACTCAGCTAACATTTTAAAAGGGAATATTTCAACTAAGCAGCAATGTTAGGAGTGTTAGCACAAATATGGGTTTAGTTTTAGTCTATTATAAAAAAGACTAGAGGCCCGGTGCACGAAATTCGTGCATGGGGGCGGGGGGGGGGGGGAGGGGTGTCTCTCAGCCCAACCTGCACCCTCTCCAATCTAGGACTGCTGGTTCCCAACTACTTGCCTGCCTGCCTTCCTGATTGCTCCTAACCACTCTGCCTGCCAGCCTGATCACCCCCTAACCACTCCCCTGCCAGCCTGATCAATGCCTAACTGCCCTCCCCTGACACCCTGGTCACCCCCAAATGCCCTCCCTTGCATATTCCCTATTTATTAGATAGGGTTTTTTCTTTAGCATATTTGACAGTCCTAACTGGTTTGGCTCAGTGGATGGAGCACTGGCCTGCAGATTCAAGGGTCCTAGGTTCGATTCTGGTCAAGGGCATGTACCTTGGTTGGGGGCACATACCCAGTCAGGAGTTTGCAGGAGGCAGTTGATCGATGTTTCTTTCTCATAGATGTTTCTAGCTCTCTATCCCTTTCCCTTCCTCTCTGTAAAAAATCAATAAAATATATATTATAAAAAAAGAAACATTTAAGATTCCTCCATATCTGCCTGGCTGGTATGACTCAATGGTTGAGACCCCAGGCTGCCACCGCTGGAGGGGTTCGGGCCCTGGCCAGGCTGAGACCCCTGCCCAGGCTGCCATCTCAGCCTGGCTGCGGATAGCCCGGTGGGTGCCTTCCCTGGCCTGAAGATCGCGCATTGGGGGTGCACTGTGCTGCTGGCCTGACACCCAGGCCCCAAGCCCCGTGGCCCGCTTCGCCCCAGATTGCGCGCGGCTCAGGGGCGACCAGTCGGACACCCCGGACTGCTGCCACTGGGCAGGAATTGCTGTGTGTGGGGCAGGCGCCTCCCAGCTAGACACCCTGGACTGCCATTGCTGGGCAGACTTAGGGACTCCGCTGGGGCTCTGGGCTAAGAGGACTGGGCGCCGCCATCTTGTGGCCATGGGCACTGCCATTTTGTCATGGAGTGATGGTTAATTTGCATATTACCCTTTTATTAGATAAGATTCTTTAAGAAAATTGTTGACTTGTTTTTCCTAACGAGAAGAATTGAATTATAGGGAGTGGCATAAATTAGCCTTCAGTGTGCTAATCTCCCCCCAAAAGGATTCTCAGGATGAATCAGCAGACCATAGAACAAGAGTCATTAGTAAAACAAGCTTATCTCAAAATTCTTTTTCTTTTCTTTTTTTAAAATATTTTTTAATTGATTTTAGAGAGGAAGAGAGAGGGAGAGAGAGATAGAAACATCAACGATGAAAGAGAATCATTGATTGGCTGCCTTCTGCATGCCCTCCACTGGGGATCGAGCCCACAACCCAAGCATGTGCCCTGACCAGGAATCGAACAGTAACCTTCTGGTTCATTGGTTGATGCTCAACTACTGAGCCACCGTGGCAAGGTTCAAGTTTTTTGTGTTTTTATTCCTTTTTTTTTTTTTATTGAGGTATTATATGTGTACATATCTTACCATTACCCCCCCACCCCACACCCATACATGCCCTCACCCCCCAGAGTTTTGCATCCATTGTTTATGCTTATATGCATGCATACAAGTCCTTAGTTTGATTTCATAACTCCCCCACCTCTCCCTAACTTTCCCCCTGTAATTTGAAAGTATGTTTGATGCTTTACTGTCTCTGTATCTATCTTTTTGTTCATCACTTTATAATGTTCTTTACTATCCATAAATGAGTGAGATCATGTGGTATTTTTCTTTCATTGACTGGCTTATTTCCCTTAGCATAATGTTCTCCAATTCCATCCAGGTTGCTGCAAATGATGAGAATTCCTTCTTTTTATGGCAGCATAGTATTCCATTGTGTAGATGTACCACAGTTTTCTGATCCAGTCATCTGCTGATGGGCACCTAGGCTGTTTCCAAATCTTAGCTATTGTAAATTGTGCTGCTATGAAGGGTTCAAGTTTCTATCTCCTGAAATACTGGAGTAACTTCCTTAAATAGTAGAGCTGAAGAGAAAGCACCAACACCAACCTCACAATAGTTCATCATCTATACTAATAAAAGGGTAATATGCTAATTAGACCGAATAGACCAGACATCTTCTGGACATCCTTCAGGACATCCTTCTGGACAAAGCCATGGTGGTGGGGGCCAAGGCAGAGGATGTTAGGGGCGATCAGGCTGGCAGGGGAGAGCAATTAGGGGCGATCAGGCCAGCAGGGGAGAGTGGTTAGGGGCGATCAGGCCAGCAAGGGAGAGCAGTTAGGGGCGATCAGGCAGGCAGGCAGGTGAGTGGTTATGAGTCAGCAGTCCCGGATTGTGAGAAGGATGTCCCAGATTGGAGAGGGTGCAGGCCGAGCTGAGGGACCCGCGGTACCCCCTCTCCCCGTGCACAAATTTTGTGCACTGGTCCTCTAGTAGGAAACAAAATACCAGAGAGCCAGTGGAATAAATTGTTGCCACAAGTCAGACCTAGGTCTCAGGAAATATAGCTTGAGAAAAAGAGAGATAACTAACCTGTTGTTGTTGAACTGAGGACTTACCTTCATTCCAATATATTTATACTGTCCCTAAAATATTCTGCCATACAAATTTTACTTTGAGAAGCAAGCACTTTCAAAATATATAGCCACCTCACACTCACTAAACCAAGGTGAATGCATGCTTTGCTTCTAGTATATTCATCAAGTTTAGTTACTTTTTAGACCCTGAAAAGTTAGGTAGAAAAATATATTGTAGTTTATTTTACTAGACAAGCAATGTATCCCTTGGAAGATTAGCTCAATAAATACTTAGATCTCTAAGAATTTCAGAAGGTGGAATTTTTTTTTTTTTCTCTAAGAGTATGTGGTCATATTGAGTATTTAGGTTCATATTTGCTGTTATATATTAATTATTTATTTGCATGAAACTAGACAACTTTCATAATATTCCCCTTGAAATAAAAAGGAAATTTATAATTTGGCAGTATTTTAGTAATAGCCAAAGCTTTGAATTTAATACAGGCAGATACAAATCTCTGGAGCTCAGCTTGGCAGGACTGCTCAGTGGGCTTTGTCCAAAGCTAATCTTTTTTCGTTCTTCATTCCAAATGGGTGAGAGCTTTCTTAGTTGGAATAGATTCCATACATAATAAGCTATCTTCACTCCATTTACTATTGATTTCTAAAGGCTTGACCTCTTATATTTTTCGAAATTGTGGGTTAACCCTCTTGCCTGAAGGAAAATGGCACCTGGGAATGACATTTCCATCTTCTAAAGTAATGTTACCATAGAAGCCGGACTAAAATGGCCTGTGACACTAACCTGTGGCTCTTAAGAGGATAACATAATTTTCTTGGTTTGATAAAAGAAAAAAAATGTTTTTATTTTCAATTGACCAAAAAAGAAGAAAGAGTATGGACTGTCTTTCAAAAAGTTCCTCAAAACCTTTTCTCAATAGGATAGGACAAGGATGAGGTCACAGAAGTGACATCTACCGTGTGCACTGGCAGTTGTTAAAAGTCATAATCCTGTTCCAGTAAAAGCTACTTCTCTATTTCAATCAGATTAGGGGAAATGACAGTTATGAGAAAGGCATTTTATTGCACACTATGATATTGAAGGCAGTCATTGAACCAGTAAGTGCGTTGACCTGACATAATAGTTATCATTTTAGCAGCTTTAACCAATTTGGTCGTAATTGCTGGGAAGATAGTTTGTCAAATAAAGAATTCCTCAGTTCAAACTGTGCAGCTTATCTTTATGGCATAGTCCTACCCTGGCCAGAGCTTACATTGTCATGTCTTAAATGTTTATATAGAAATTAATGTTTGTCCACATTTTAATCCTAAAAAGGGAATCCTAAAAAAAGTTTATTCACACTTGAACAAATAGAGAAGAGAGACAAACTTACTTTTAAATTTATCTTTATATTCTACATGAATTCCAGTAAAGTCTACAATATATCCTTCTTTGTAGCTTGAACTTTTACATTTTACTTACTCCAGGTCTCAAAGACTTGCTCGGTGACTTAACTGGGAAAGGGCAAGGCTACTGCAGAATAGTGGGCTTGAAATGCAGGCACACAAAACTATTACTTCCCGGTCACTTCCCTTCTCCACGCCCCCATTTCACGCCCACCTAACCCCACCTCCTGCCATTGTTCCTCGATGCCCTGCAATCCTGCACACTCATCATCTTTTCTTTTTTTTTCTTTTTTCCCCCTGTTCAGAACATTGGCTTGTGTTTTTCTCTCTGCCTGGAATGTCCTGTTCTTGCCCCTTACATGACTGCCGCCTCATCATTTTCCATCTCTGTTAAAATTTTACCTCTGAGCAAGGTCTGTCTGTGCATCCTGTGGAGGCAGCCCCTGCTCTTTTCTGAAACAGCGTTCTTTTGTTCTCCTCTGGCCTCATCTCATTTTGAATGTATGGGTGAAGGATGGAATGGAGTGCCTGTGTCCTTCCTCTCCAGTAGACCGTACTAGTGAGTTTCAATTCAGGCTGCACTTTATCTGAGGAGCTTTTAAACAATGCTGATGCTTGGGCTCCATCTGCTAGAAATGTCCAGTAATTGGCCTTGGGTAAGGCCCAGGTATCATTATTGCTTAGAAGTTCCCCAGAGGTTCCTAACTCACAGCAGAGTTGAAATGCTCTGCCCTGAGGTATAGGAAGGCACTAATCTGCTTCATTGGCTGCTGGCACGGGGCTTGGCAGGTATGAGACACATTATGATCATCTATGGGATATGGCTGTTTGCGTTATTGTCTGGCTTATTACTGACATTCTCGTTTTGTTTTCCAAAATTTTCCTTAGAGATGATAAAAATATTCTCAAACAGCAATAATTTAAAAGTTGAAATGAAAAAGAAACAAGTGTAAGAGTAAACTTTCAAAATGAAAAACTAATCCTGTTTTTCCTTTCAGTACTGAAATAAAGATATTTTCCTTCAGGTCTTATACTGGTTGTTTTAAGAATGTCTGTCACAGCATGTGTCCCTAAGCTGTGTGTAGGGATATTTCATTTTTCCTAACTGGGAGAATCTATCTGGAAGATCACTAAAAAGCCATAAATCAGTATCTCCATCATAGGACAGTCATTTTTGCTCATTACAATAAAAAAAATAAATTTTAATTAAACATAAACATTCTTTTTTGTTTATTATAAAAATAATTTTATTTTTAGTATTATCTGTATTTTAGTATACATTTTTTTAAAATAACTGGTGATTTTATTCTATATCAAAGCCAGGACTAGGGTATGGCAAGAGAAGCATTTGTCTCAGTGTAAAATTTCAGTGCCAAAAAACTCAGTAATAAAATAACATTTTAATGTAATATTTTGGAAAAAACATCCGAGATAACATGAAAATTTTGGCTCAGTGATTGAATGTGCACCCATGACCCAGGGGGGCCCAGTGCGATTCCCGGTCAAGGCATATGTTTGGGTTGTGGGGTCTACTGGAGCGTGTAGGAGGCAGCCAATCAACGGTTCTCTCTCATCATTGATGTTTCTATCTCTACCTCTTCCTTCCTATCTCTGAAATAAATAAATTAAAAACAATTTTAAATAAAGACTACTGCAATGCTGAGCTGTATCAGAGTCCGAGACAAAAAGAAAATGTGTACCCTTACATACATCTTTTAAATTTTTAATGGGTAATTTTTATCAGAACAGCCTAGTTGCTAAAAAATGTTTTAGTGATTTATGTTTAATTATTTTATGCTAAAATTTGGCACAATATTATTTATTATCATTTCAGTTAAAATATTGAAATTTTGGTTAAGCTGAAGCTAATGAAAATTTTTATAGATTGTCTCATGGTCAGGAGAAATTTTCAAACATTGCAACTTTCTCAACTCAAAAAGAGTCAGGTGAAGAAGTAGATTTTGAACAAAAATGATTGATGAGTTTGCTTTCATTGAAGTCAGAGTCCACACATTTCCTTTGTGCCTCAGGCTCCAACATGGCTCCACATAGCACTGTGATGCATGTGAGTTTTTACTTATTAAGTAATGCAACTGTCTTCCCAAAAGAAAATGTGACACTATTAAGTCAAATCAAAATTATTGGCAAAGTTGAGATAAAGATGATTATTCTGTGTTGATAATGAAGGTTTAACATGTATGCCCTTCAAAATGTTGCATAATAGAGTACAAACATAAATATGCAAAACTTGTTCAAAATAAAGAATGAGCAATAATTGTATTAACACCTTAATATTAATCTAAGATATAACATAATCCAATGAGATAATTTTAATAATAAAATGAAAGTGTGATTTAATGGCTTAGTATCAGCTGATCAAATTCATTTTAAATGCAGTGAATTATAAATAGCAATTGTACAAGCTATTTTCTGATAGCAAACAATAAGAACAGGAATAATATTTTAAGCAAAAAGGGAAAATCAGAAAGTACATTCTGAATTTGAAAAAAAAATCCTTTTTGAGATTTTAATGTTTTCCCATGGGAATATCTGAAAGGAGGAAGTATAAAGATTCTCTAATTAGAAATGCCCACAGCCAGGAAATGAGCAAATCCTCCAAAGTTGTGATATCAAGTATTCCAGACATTCTGTAATATTTTGTAAGCTCTAACAAGAATAACTTTATAAAAGTTAAGAATTAAAATATTCCATATTAATAATTAATAATGTAAAAATAATTGATATTATTTTATTTTTAAAACTGAGAGAAAAAGAATGAAGCTAAGAGAGCAAAAAGAGAAAACAGGTATTAGTTTTTAATATCAATCATAAGAACCTCAATAAACTATTGACTATAAACTCTCCTACTCCCTTTAGGAATCTGTTCAATAGATAACTACAGAATAAAAAAATTGAAATTGCTATGGAAAATTTTAATAATCTTTATTTGGATTGCATATTATTACAGATACATGTGTAGATGGTGTTTCATTGCCCTAGTGAAAACCAAATACGTTCTTGTTTGAACCAATATGTGTTACAATTTTCTAGTCATCTACCTATAAAGCTAAGCATTCCAATCGAGAAAGGAAAAAAGCAACCAAGATTTTATGTGAACATCTTTTAAAAGGGTGTGTAAAACTGTAAATGGGTTTCACAACAATTCAGCAAACTGCAAAGTACAATGAATAATAAATGAACACAAGGCCGGCTCTATAGCATGTTTCTCAGCAAGAGGAATATCTTATTGACTTCCGAATCTCATGCCTATAAAATCATTGTACTTTTCTTCCTCCAATTTAAATAATTACTTGATTATTACTAGTAAACAACGATAGCTCCCATCATGTCTGGAACTGAAAAGTAAACGGTTTTATCCTAGGAGTGTGTAATGTCTTATATCTGAAACCAGGCAGCACTGGGGGCAAACCAGAGGCTATCAAAGCTGGCCATTTAAGTTTCCTCTCATTTTGAAGATAGATTTCATGAGTGCTGGGGACATCAGAAAAGCAACTAAAAGCATTTACTACTTTCAGTCCTACTGTTTACCATCGAAAGTCTATAAATGTTCCTTTGTAGCCTTCAGGAATTCATTCCACAGACAGGACCGGAGAGCTCGAGAGCTCTCCATCTGCTATTAGCCTCCAGACCTGCACACACAGGAAAACTCATCAGACTGGAAACATCAGCAAACTTGTTAACTCTTAACAGAAGAGTTTTACAGAAGCCAGGGAGTCTCACCCTCTAAGAACTGCCAATCGACTATGAAAATGTGAGCAAAGAGCAAAAGGTGTTAGTTTAACATCACAGCAGTAAGGAAGGAGACATACAGATATTTGGAGCAGGTTGAGTACTGGGACCCAGTTTTTTTAGCTTATGATACTTTGAAAGCATCTTCAAAAAGATGGGATCGAATCTCTGTAAATAATAGATTTATACCAAGGACTTTGAAATACATGAATCCCGTGCTTTTGTTGAATAACTTAGTGCTGTCTACATGCTTTGATATGAGCCCCCTTCACTCCAGTGACTCATTCTGTTAAAACTATCGGAATTCTGGAAGTGGTGCATCTTAACCTTCATGTCTTTGGTCAAGTCGGTCTGTGTCCAGCAGAGCTGTGTGAGATACGCGATGGCACAGCATGAATGCCCATTAACACTGGTTTGCATTTATCAGTTCATTTAGCTGCCTCATAGAGGCCTAGGGCAAACTTGAATACAGTATTCTCCTTTATGTATAAAAATTCAGAACCCAGGCCCCAACCAGATTGTGCCCTGCCCAATGCCTGGATCGTCTGTCCCCCATTCCAGAGCCACAGCCTGTAAACTTTTGGCTTCTGCATACTCAGTGAAGATTCCTCTGTGATAATGGCTCTCCATTGTCCATACCATAGAACCGAAAGGTTCAAGTACAAACTCATTAGCCCAGCCTTAAGGCTCTGCTGAATCTGGTAAAAACTAGGTTTCCAAGCTCATGTCCACTGCTTATATCTTACATTGTACTTAAACTGGACTCCTAGCAACATATTAATGCAAAGATTTTCTGCTTTTTAAAAAAATATATATATTTTATTGATGTTTTCACAGAGAGGACGGGAGAGGGACAGAGAGCTAGAAACATCGATGAGAGAGAAACATCGACTAGCTGCCTCCTGCACACCCCCCTACTGGGGATGTGCCTGCAACCAAGGTACATACCCTTGACCGGAATCGAACCTGGGACCCTTCAGTCCACAGGCCGACGCTCTATCCACTGAGCCAAACGGGTTTCGGCAAGATTTTCTGCTTTTTGTTCTGCTTGGCATTCTTCCCAGCATCCATAGGTTGCTTCCCGTATGTGCCTCAGCCAGGGATCGAACCTGCACCGGGGTACGTGCCCAGACCAGGAATTAAACCAGTGACCCTTAGGTGCACAGAACAGCACTCAACTGACCAAGCCACACTGGCCTGGGCAATGAGTAGACATTTCCATTTTTCTGACTTATTTTAATATGCTTGCATTAAATTAGAAAAGATTTTCAAAATGCAGCAATACAATTTCAAATGTTTTGATTCCTCCTTTTCCTAAACGATTAGCTATGGAATGTCAACCTTTATATTTTTAAAAAGAAATATTTATTTTACATATCCTTAAGTATATTTTTAAACCAAATGTTGTACTATAGATTAGCATAATATTTAAAGGAATAAAAAAACAGTTTGATCCCAAAGGACACGCAAATATACTATATGACATTTGATAATAATTTATAAAAAAGATTATTTAATAAAATGTTGGTGGTCTCAAATATATACTAGTCTCTGTAATAGGCAGTACATAATAGGCAGAATTTAAATTATAATTACATTAATTATTACCTGCTATTATTTAAACAGCTACAGGCACTGCTCAAGCCATTTTCTAAATATATTATTTTTAAATTTATTTCTTACAACCTTTTGAGGTCCAAATAATGAACTGTGATTCAATGATGTCAATAGTCTGGTCACCTTTAACTGGCAAGTTAGAGGAGGGTTTACCTTTAAAAGAGTAGAGCCTCTCTCTTGTGCAGACATTTCCTAAAACTCGGGGTGGAAGAAGAGGCTCGGGCAATATTATCATGGGGTCACTTATTTTTGTATTTGTTGTCTTTTAAACACTTGCAATTTGTGTCTGTTTATTTTCTCATTCTATAGAAAACTCACTGTTGGACTTAATTTTGTAACTGTAACTTTGTCTTCTTTTCTCAGAGAGGGTTCCCAAATTGTACAAGCTTCGGATCCTACAAAACCTACATCTGTTCCTGCAGCTAGAAAGTGAGCTGAGTGGCTCCAGTCTTTTGGAGTCCCAGGGACACTGTCCTTTTTTCAGCGTGCCCAGCAATCTCAGAGAGAGCTCACTCAAGAAAAGGGTTGGTTTTATGGGCAAACATCCAGAGATGACAAGAGATGAGTGCCCCAAACCCCTCATCTCCCAGCACTGTAGAGGGTTTGTGACCGTCACACTGCAGAAAGCTTTCCTGAGAAGGGATAAGAACAGATTTTGATTATGGAATGTAAGTGGCAGAGAGCTCAAGAAAGGCTCAATTCGGGACACAAGAGAAACTCCACTCATATTTGCCTTATTTTTCCTTTAGGGTTTTTAGACCTCAACCTTACCACTTACCACTTCTACTTATACCATATTTACTGAATTTATATGCCTGCAAAGCTGTTCTAGCTGGCAGGGTCTGAAAATTATTGGTAATTAACATTAATGGGTAGGAACTACTTTAGTGGCAGTTAAAAAATCCTTTGGCGTCGAGTCATAATAACTAGTTCAGATGGTTGGCTCTTGCAGCATTCACATTTCCTCTTTAGAAATGAGCTTTGTTGCATGACCTTATATCTGCAGAGAGAACTGGGATTTTTCTTTCAATTATTTGGAATCTAAGCATGCTTATGCCATCAAGAAGCAGCCGAGTAAACTCCTCTTGACATCACAGACAAGGCCTTTTGATGCTGCTTTACCTGTGGATTGGTATTGATGGCTCCCGAATTGTGAAATTCTGCTACAATTTAATGCTAAAGTCACCCTTTCCCTTTTCTTTGATTTGCATCCATCTTATTAGAAAGTGACACTCTTTTATTGATTTCATTCAATCCTTGAAAGAGAAGATAAGAAAAACGAAAATGTGACAGAGATAAGAGGCTCTCAAGGTGATCCATGGATAGAGACCAAAGGGAAGGATTGTTTGCAGGGAAAACTGGGGTCTCAGGAAGTGCTGCAAAGGGGACAGTATATAGCGGTTAGAGAGAGTGCTTTAAGGTCACCATCTTGTACTTGAGAATCCGTTCCGCTGTCTATCCCTGGTGTAGTAATTTCAGTGCTTTAGAAAGCCTGTATCTCTTATCTCTTATGTTTCTATGTTACAGTTGATAGCCATATACAACCTCACGTCAGTTTCAGTGGCTCTTTGCTACTCATTGCTGAGTAACTAAAATGTCAAAATACGTCTCTGAACCTTAGGCAAATATCTGATTTCTAGGTTCTTCCCTTTCAGTAATAAAAATGCTAAATACATGACCTATTTAATAGAGCATTCCTATGAGGTGTGTTCCCTTATTATCCTCCATATAAAAATGAGGAAATAGGTGCTTACAAATGTTAAGTGGTCCAAAGAAGTATAATAAATAAAAGACAAGCATTTGCATAAACCCAGATTTCTCTGATATCAAATATACTCTTTCCACTCTGTTACAATCCACTGCCATAGATTGTATTTTGTTATAAATAGGGGCAACATACACATGTTTTGAGGTACTTTGATAACCCTATTTATTATTCTGACAGCTAACATTTATATTAGAGAATTTTATACTAGAGAAATTTATTGAATTTATCATAAAAGAATGTGGATGATAGAGACTGAAAGAAATAAAAGATGATAACAAAATTTTATACTCGTGGTGAGGTCAGAGAGCACCAATATAATAAAAGTGGTGGCTAAGGAGGCAGTTTTTGGTCCTAATGTTATGTAGAAGAAAACGAGTCTAGAATATAAGACAACTTCTATATTTACTATAGCATGTTACATTTATTTTAAAGAAAAGTTTTCATAATTCATTAATTTAAAAAGAAAGGAAACGATATAAAAATAAAATAAAATGAAAACCCATTATCATATGAGGCAGAAAAAAATCACCATTATTATTTTGCATATGTCATTTCAGTTATGTTTTTGTTCAACAAAATTGAGATTTTTATATATTTCACCTAATATCTTGTGCTTTGACTTCACAGTGCATATTGATGATTTCTCACTTCATTACATTGATTGATTTTCAAACATAAAAACCAATCTTCTGTTTTTGGAGAAATCTCCAGTTGGTTATGATGTCTTATCCTTTTGGTGTACTTATTATTGGATTGCTTTGTATATTTTTAAAAATGATTTTTATATCTATGGTCATTGAGAGAGACTGGTCTATAATTTTCCTTTTTCCTAATATCATTTTGGTTTAATCATACCATCTTAACTATTTTTCTATTTTCTCACTTCTACGTATCTTTTTCTGTCTTTTATTATTTTTATTATCACCATTGCTCCTCTAATAGCTCATTAGTTACATACTTCTTTGGCTATTCTTTTAGTGGCTTACACTTTATTTATTAAAGTAATCTCTAAATTAGTAATTCTACTCATCCAAGAAATATCAATGACCTTAAAATTCTTTGCATCTGTTTAACTCATATTTCATTGTGATATGCATTTTTATTCTATATAAATGAAACTGCACTAGACATATTATTTTGTTTTATATATTAAACATTCACTTGGATTTACCTTTTCAGTCTTTTTTATTACTTCCTGAATGTTTTCTTTATAGATATTTTTCTCTCTTGTTAATTCATTTGAATGTTAAAGATTTCTTCTATGTCCCACATGTTCTTTTCTTCAATTTTTGAAATATTCTAGATATTTTAATGAAATTACCTTCTATCTTACCAGTCCCCTCTTTCTATGAAACCTATTTATTCAGTTCTTAATTCAGTAATTGTATTTTTCAGCTCTAGATTTTTTTATTTAGCTATTTTTAAAGCAAATTTCTGCTCTCTGCTGAAATTCTTAATCATGTTTTTCATTTTCTGGAAAACAATCACAGTTGCTTTAATGTGCAGGTCTGGTAACCCTGGTATATGGATCTCTTGTATCTTGGTATTCTAAGCAATGTTTGGTTGAATGCCAGCCAATGTGACTTAAGAAAAGGCGGAGGAGAGGCTGCATAATGGATATACTCTTCCAGAGATTGGGTTTGTGTGTGTGTGTGTGTGTGTGTGTGTGTGTGTGTGTGTGTGTGTGTGGTACTTGGGCCACGGAAATAGCACCTTCATCTAATCTGAAATTTAGCAAATTAGAAGTATATATTTTTATTAGAAATATATATATATTATATATTTTTTTTCTTTTTACTTTATTCACAGATTCATCATTTTGGAAATAAAAATTGACAGCTGGATTTTTTCCTTCTTTCTGGTCAATCATGGACATAATATTTTCTTCTCAGGTCTATAAAATGACTAAAAATTCTGTTTATATTCTTTACTTCTTGGCCACAGTTTAAGAAATGGAAAATTGCTCAAGGGTACATGTAGAGATGAATCTCAGATCTCTTTTGCATTTCATTTTTGACTGGGATATTGCTTTTCAAGTTCTTACTCCATTAATATATCTCTGATGCCTTCAAACAGATTTTTTTAAGCTAGCTATTCTAAATGTTTTTATTGGAAAGATTGTTCTGAGTATGTCAGAGATAGAAACAGAAGACATCTTCCTTTGTTTTAAATACACATTCACATGTACTTTAAAAATTTCTGGTTATAACAGGTTTTCTTTTTTATAATTATCTCTATTAGAAGTACATAATTTATTTTAGTGTATTTTACCAGGTAGTGATTTAACTTCTTTTGTCAAAGAATTAAGTATTTAATGTTTATTTTAATCAGTTCTAATTAATAATATAAAACGCCACTTTTATTACATTTTGCTTACAATATATGTTTTTAATTTGTTGTGTTTTTTGAATATTTTATCATGTTCAGTTGAACTGTTCTTCTGTTCTTACTTGGCTATTATATTTTATTTATTTATTTATTTATTTTTGGCCATTATATTTTATTTTTTTACATCAAAATGTGACTTAATATAAAAGCAGACAAGACCCAATATCATTGCTTTTATTCATAATGTTTATTTTAGATATACTTGTTTTCAACAATAGATAAAGTTTGGAATAATTTATCTCCCAAAATTATCAGAATTTTCTGTTAGCCTTTGCTTTAATTTTAAGTGTGTAGTAGTTTTTGCATGTTTTATTTAAGCTGGTCCTCTGAGCAGGTAGAGTGCTGCATGAGGCAATAACTGCCTCATTTTCAAACATCCTGGTGTATCCAGTGCCTCACACAGTACCTGGTAGACAGTTGCTACTCATTTAAAAGCATCAATGAATTCATAAGTTATTCTAGGAAAAATTGGTTTCCTTCCATATTAATTCTTTTCATGTATAAGCATATCCCTCTTCATCTACATTGATATGATGACCCCTTTATAAATCAGTGTAAATTAATGAACTGTACTTAAATACACATACAAATTATATAGGAGTCTTCTGAATATGTAGATTCTGATTCAATTGGTGTGAAGTTGGACCTCAGATTCTGAATTCCTGATCATTGTTGATATTGCTGTTCCCTGTATCATACTTTAAGTAGAAAGGTCTAGAATCTTAGATAGCACTTTGTGTGTAAATTTATATTTTAACTGAATTAAGGTCTTACGCTCACTGGTGAAGGTGTCTTCTCACTAATATATTAGCATTGATAATTTTTTAAAATTAAGCAGCTGGAATGTGTATTCATTAAATGGATGTGCTATAATAGAGATCTATTTGAGGAAAAGTGGTATAGAAGGTGAGTGTGCACAATATTGGGAGGGAGCAAAATACAAGATAGGCTTGGAGAGGGGGGGACAGGTCAGCTTTTTCTAAGAAGCTTTACTTTAATCTAAAAGCAATGGAAAAGCATCAAAGAGTTCTAAGCAAGAAAGTGACATGAACAGAATTACATGTTGAAAAGAATCCTCTATCTGGTTAGGGCAGAAAACAGATTAGAGGTGGGCAAAAGTGGACAAGTGGCTAACAATTTTAAATTCCAAGTGTGAATACAGGTTATTCTAGTGCCTTTAAGCACATTAATAATATACTGTCATCAATGGGAGCTGGGTAACTCATGACCAAGCATACACAACTCGGAAATCAGTGACATATGGGCAATTTCCAGTAGAGCTGGAAATAAATGAAAAACTTTTTTTTAAATTTAAGTAAATTCAAAACCCAAAATATGTCATATAATTTTCTTTTGGAAATACCTCCACAAAGTACAATTTAAGTCCTAAGAAATATACCCATACTTGGTAATAAGTCCTAAGAAATATCCCCATACTTGATAATTTCCCATATTTTTTCACTCACCCTTGAAGGCATAAAGCATTCTGTTGGGTTTTGCTAAGAATCCTAAAATACAGTCAAATGTATTTTATTGGTGCTCATTTTCTTTCCAAGAGACTCAACAATTGCCATATTTTCCAGGAGCTACAGAGATCAGAGTCAGAGATAAAGGAATTCCCCCACCAGTACTCTTGCTTTATAATTCCTTATGTCAATTGAAAACTGCAAGATATCAAAGAACATAAGACTGGAAGTTTTTTACGGTATAACATTCTGAAAGACTGCTTATCTATTAGATAAAAAATGTAGCCACTGGCAAAGTGAGTTAAAGAACCGTCTAAGAGGTGAGATTTGTGAGATCAGTGAAGCTCAAATCTTAGGGGCAGTGTATATCACAGAAGAAACCAGGATGCTTCAGGACTACAGCAATTAAGAAAATGGGGCCGGCCCTCAGAGAGACATTGTGACATTGAAAAACATGCCATTGAAATAATGAGTCAACCATTAACACCGACTGAGTGAACACAGACCTATATGGGGAGAATAATTTTAATTCTATCCCTTCTAACAGTCATCTTCACAAGCATATTAGCAAGTGCCAAGCAAGTCTAAAATAAATACACCTGATAGACATGCCCATCCTTCTGATTATAACCTCAGAGAAAGAAAAAAACAAACCCAAAGGGAAATAATGTTCAAGTTTATTAGTTTAAACAATCATGAGCGGCTCTATCTCACACTTTACATTTTAATTGTCCAATGTCCCTGAGCAGCTGGTTGAGTTGTAGATTGGTTTTTAGGCATAAATCTCCTTAAATCTATAAGTTCATTTTCTCACCAATTAGTTTTGCGATTGATGCATTTTTGATGTTGGACTCTCCACCTGCTGGTCGCTTGTTGATGCCGGCAGGATGGCCATCCTATCTAGCGCTTGACTTTCATTATTGTTACTTTTTGAATGTAATCCTTGACCTCCATAGCCAGCTACTCTATTTTTTAGATAATTCATACAAGATGTCAAACTATTTTTTAAAAACCCAGAACCTTTCCTTTGAGGATTTCTAGAAACAGCTATCACTTGCAGCTCACCAAGTATCTATTAAGGAACAATACCCATTATATTTTAAATGTCCTATAGAAAGGACTCTCGTATCAATTTTTATTGACAGTCTAGCACTATAGTAAGAACGATAAAAGGGACATAATGAAGCTCCTATCTCTGAGTGGTTTAAAATCTTATTTGAGAAATAAGTTTGCATACACAAAATACTTGGTGAACAATAGAGTACAGAATTTAACAATATGTCAAAACATGTGGGACACATAGTGTGAGAAATCTTCTTTAATCTCTCAATGAACCTATTGGTGTCATGGGTATTAAATAATTAGACAATTGGCACACTGGTTTTTGGAAAAAACAGGTGACATAAACTAATGCCTGGAGCCAAGGTAGATACATCAAAGAGATAAACATTAAAAATAAATACTGCTAATATACTTTGAGATCATGATTTCAGTTCTTTTGTATAAATACCCAGAAGTGGGATTGCTGGGCTGTACTGTAGTTGTATTTCTTATTTTTTCAGGAACTACTATACTGTTTTTCATAAGCACTGAACCAGTTTGCAATCTCACCAACAGTGCGCAAGAGTTCCAATTTCTCCACATCCTCTCCAACACTTGCTCTCTTTTGTTTTTCAGATAATAACCATCCTGACAGGTGTGAGGTGATATCTCATTTTTGTTTTGGTTGCATTTACCTCATGATTAGTGACATTCAGCATTTTTTCATATACTTGTTGACCATTTATGTCTTCTTTGGAGAAATGACAGCACTAATCATAATAGCCAAGATGTAGAAACAACTGGAATGTCCATGAACAAATGAATAAAGAAAAGTTGGTATGCAATGGAGATTAAAATAGTCAAACTCATAAAAGCAGAGAGTAGAGTAGTGGTTGCCAGGGGCAGGGGGAGGGGGAAATGAGGAGCTACTAATCAATATGCATAAAGTTTCAGTTAAGCAAGATGAATAAGTTCCAGAGATCTATTGTGTAACATTGGACTTAGGTATGGTCAACAATAATGCATTATACACTTAACATTTTTTGAGAGTAGATCTCATGTTAGGTGTTCTTTCCACAATAAAACAAACTTTTGAAAAAAATATTAAAAATGAATTCTGGTAGGAACACAGTTTAGGTAATCCAAATGCAAGTTTCCTCTGTGCTTCTGCTGTGTCCTATTTAGCCTGGAGACCATCTGTGGGCTGTGAGCCCCTAAGCCCTATGTACCCTAGCAAATAATAAGCATTCAGTATAGAATGCTCAGAACATTTTTAGTGCTGGAATTGCTTCCTATTAAGAGACTTTAATTTATGAGTGGAATTTTGATTTAAATAATTCTCTTTTCTTTCCACCAATAGAATACTAAATGGAGGCAGATAAATGTGTAAAGCATTAGCTATGCGATGACTCTTATTTCTTCATAACATTTTATACACACCATGTCAAAGCATGCAAACATATATTATGACCATTTATCTCCAAACATAATCTAAAACTTATCAATTCTGTAATGGATAAGTAATGGAATATGTAATTCAATTACACTCTTTTGAGAGAAAAAGGTTTGGGGAGTGATAACTGAATGCATGGCACTTCAGGAACCCGGGTCAGTGAATGCTGCTGATTAATCTGGCCGCGCTCAGAGGTGAAATGTACATCTAGTTTCCTCAGTCAGCCTCTGGATAAGGAAGAAATAGATATTCAGGCACAGAATTTTCAAAATGTCTCTTTGTTCTTATGGAGTTGAGTTAGCCAAGCAATGACCAAAAGAATGGCCATAGTGAGTAAATTCATTACACAGCACAATGGTAATGAATAAAGTCTGAGCCTTGACAAAATGTGTGTGAAATGAGTTAACAGAGTATTTAGAGACTTGGGGTGAGACTCATCATGTTGAAATGAATATGAGGTTATTTGCATTTTTATTTTAATAAGAATAGAAGATATCTGGATGTAGTTTATTTATAATATGTCTACTCCATTTAATTTCCTTTACTAGTTCCCACATTGTTCTATGATATTATTGTACATCTAACAGTGCCACAGAAAAGCAGTAAGTCTAGTGATCAGACCAGAAGTCTTATTAGGAACAAAAAAAATGAGATTATTTAGTTTGAAGTATTAAAATATTTAAAAAGCTGTCAGGAAGAGGTAGAGTAGAATTCTTAGAGAGGAAGATTTTATAGGAATATAGAGAAGAAATACTAAGTCAATAAATAAATTCTCCATTTCCAGAATGGGCAACTTTGTGTAACAGTGAGCACTTTTCAGCAGAAGTGTTCCATCTGAGGTTAAAAGAATGTAAGATGAAGAAAGATTGTGTTACAGGATCTCTGTGGTTCCTTCCAAATTATGGATCCCAAGATGAAAAAAATTTTTGTTCATGTCAGCGAATGATTTATGGAGCCTAAGATAACTGATAATTTACTAACTTGAGTTTGAGAAATAGAGTTCCTTTGTGAGCTATTCATCTGAATTAAAGTTTCCTGAGTTAGAATGTTAGAGTACTGAGCTGGGAAGTCAGGACATCTTGGTTTGGACTCTGGCTTAGATGACTTTATAACCTGCATTTAACTTCTGATGGTCTTAAGATCTTGGCTATAGCCCAGCCGGCATGGTTCAGTGGTTGAGCATTGACCTATGAACCAGGAGGTCATGGTTCGATTCCCAGTCAGGGCACATGCCCAGGTTGTGGGCTCTATCCCCAGTGTGGGATATGCAGGAGGTAGCCAATCAGTGACTCTCTATCATCATTGATGTTTCTATCTCTCCCTTTCTCTCTGAAATCAATAGAAGGTCTTGCTATAAAATGTTACACTCTATCACTAGGTGTCCTTCAGTTTTAAATTTTACAATTTCCATGAATGTGCAACCAGAAGCTCCCTTATTCTTCCTCTAACCATCTTCCTTAGTTGATTCTCCCACTGTCATACTCTTGGACCCAATTACTCAATGAAACCACCTGTATCAATGCCCCAAATTAATATCTATCTATCTATCTATCTATCTATCTACATCTATATATATATATATATATATACATACATATATAATTTATTTATTACATATATATACTTACTTAAAATGTATCCTTACTGTGATTTTTAATCAAGCAAAAGAAATATTACATTTATCTTCAAAAAGACTAATGATGTGTCCTAAGTTATAGATTGGCCTCCTAAACTGGTATTAATATAATCAGACTTAAAAATTATGACTACTTAATACTTAAAAAATTTATCAGTCATAGAAATTTAATATGCAAGGATAAATTTATACCTAAATATGGAACAAATGTGCATAGAAAACCCCCCCACAAAAACTGGATGTTCATTTCTGTCTGTCTAATTTTGTATAAAATCTTAATGTTTCAAGCTAAAAGACACTTTTTTTCTAGTTAAAGATATAGTGGCTACAGTTATTAAAGAACAATTAACAGAATTGCATGCATCTTCAAAAATGCTTTATTGGCAACATTTCTTTGAAGATAAAACCGATTATCTGATTTTATTAATAGAGGAGATGTTTTATATTCTGTTTTACAGATAGGGGAAACCAGCATTCGAAGAGGTTAAGTAATTTTCTTAAGAGAGATCAAACACAATAAGACCTGAAAACAGATTACGAATATATTTGGCAACTGTAAAATCGGCTATCAGAGTCACTGACTCCACATTCATTGTCTCACCAGGTTGAAAGAGCTTGTCTTCATTTTATACATTTAATTTGATATTCTTAACATAATTTATTTTAACGTTTAATTACTTATTGAAGATGAAAGCTCAGCTTGACTTCGGAGTGATCTTTTCTTATCTAGCAAAGTGATTTGTCATTTGAGAATTATATTTTAAATTAAAATCAAATTAAATTAAAGTATAACTCAAGTAAAAAAAACTGAGCTCCCCTTTTGTTTTGAAAAAATAAACTTTTAACTACTTTATGACAGTAAATATTTAAAATTGAATTGTTTTTTGTGTTCATAAATCTTTACTAAAGGAGTCTCCTAGACAGAGTGCATATTTTAATGAAGTTAATTAATTAGTGTGGTATTGAATGGCACAGTATGCCAGGCACTTGAGTAATGTATGGGACTGCTTCAAGACAGACATTTAAGCTCACATATTTGCTTCTATCCATAGAAAAAATTCTTTTAAATGCCCAAATGAGTACAAAGTAGACAAAATTATATTCCAGTGCTGAAAAAAGAGAAGGATAATATCTATTCTCCAGAAGTTTTGAGTTCTTTCTGGAGACCACAGTACACAAAGGATTGGAGTTAAAGGAATAAAGACTATACAGTCAAAATAGTTAAAGGATGGATCCTTTGAGGACATAAGCACCTAAGATTCCCTCAATAAAAGCCCAAGTCTGGAAAATAGCAGTCTGAAGATCTGAGCAAAAATATATATATTCATAAATTGCTGGTAGGAGGCAAACTAGTACATTTTTATGGGCATTTTGGTAATACTAGCTATATCAAAAGCTTGATAATTTGCAAAACTTTTGACTAAATTATTTGACCAATGTACAATAAAGGATGCTCATTGTAGCATGCTTTATACTGTTGTAAATGATTAGGGAAAAAAGACCTACATTTTCACAAATAGAATATCAATTAGATAAATCATGGGAAATTAGTACAACATACTATGCCACTATAGGATAGATCTCATTGTGTAAATATGAAGAGCAAATGAGATTGAGTGACTGTCTAGAAGGGTCAATCTTGTATCTGAGGCCCCCACATCTATTGAAATTGAGTCATTTTAATAGCATACAGTGAGGTAAAAATGAAGATTATAAAATCATTTACAGAACAATCTCAAATTTATACAAATATATATTTTAATTGCCTAATAGGATGACATCAAAATATGAAGACTTTTCTGTAGTTTATAGAATTTGAGGAATTTTCTTTCCTATTAGCAGTAATTTCTAATTTTTTCTAAACTAATATGCTTGAGTAAAAACAAATAGTTTTTTTTTTTAATTCTGTGAGTTGTGAAGTTCAAAGTAGGATACTGTGCAGCATTCAAGAGACAGAATTTAGTATATTAGTAAGCCGTTTGTGCACTCCTTGATCCTGCAAACTAGAACATGCTGTTCCATAACCAAATCCAGGAGGGAAAAGGCACTGTCTCATCCGAACGATGCAAACATATTTAGCCTAACAAGAAACTGGCTCATTTGAGGCTTTTATAGCACACAAGGACAGAAAGTAGTTCGCATAATTTCCGCATGCTCCTTTTATAGTGTTTATCTTTTATAAGGTTATTTGGAACAGTTGCTAGCCACCTGTCAATAATGTGGCCTTTTATAGACTCAGCCTTATATTGTTCTCGTGCCCTTGACATATAAAACACAATATTAGAAGAAGTCAATGTTGAATATGTTGAGCAAAATACTAATTTTAAATTTAAACGGCCACCTTTTGTAGACTGAAATAGAGTTTAGAATGACATGAAGAGAATAGGCATGCTGTAAAACCCGCTTTAGCAGGAATGAAAAACTCATTTTTATCAACACTTTTGGAAAGCTAGTTAAGAATTATGTTTAAAGCACTAGCCTATGGAAAAATAAGCCAAGTAGCACTCATTTAAAGTTGTTATAACAATTTTGCCTAATCTTATATCAGTTCCAACGGAAAATATTTCTATTGTGAGCCTATCAATTACATAAATATTTGGGTTTCTAAACAGTCACTTCAAATTTTTTTAGTGGAATAAGACATCCAGCATTTCTTTCTTGGTTTCCATAATATCTGTCAGGCTAAATGTTCTACATATATATTTTTGACCTACATCCTAGAAGTATTTTTGCATGATACTAAATGAATACAATCCTACAGATCAGCACGCAGGAATACTTTTCCTCTTATAAAGGGACATTAGCCAAGGCCTTAAGTAAAAAGGGGCCTAGCCTTTGTTTTGTGCAGTTGGAGTCCAAGTTCCCTTTATGTTATAGTGAACAAGAACAGTAAGTGAAGCAAGTTTTAAACCAAGGGAAATTCTTTCTGTTCTTACTAAAAAGCAAACATACCTGCGCACGCATGTGCACACACACACACACACACACACACATGAACAAACACACACCACGTTTCCAACTCCATCACTTCCCACTCTAAGTAATAGGAGACAGAGAGCTACGATTTAACATTATGCAGAGATATAGGAGTTCAATAGCACAGTCCCCTGTTGTGCTTGGGAGAGGATTTCTTTGTGTTTTCCTTGATAGAGTTTGCATATTGTGCTTTCAGTTTGCCCTTTGAAACATTTGTTCTCCATGACACTTGGTAGCTAATTGGGCTAACAATTCTTAGCTGTCAGGAGCAATTTTAGATGTGGTCCCCTTTCTGTTCAATGTGTGATTATTTTAAAACTGCTGGAGGAAAGAAGGAGACAGCCCTTCATCGGGTCTACCGTGGTAAAGATCTGATTTTTCAAAAGGGTCTGTTAATTGGACATGTGTAATACCCAAGGTGCAATGAAAAGATAAGACAGCAGTTAAAGCCTGCAAAGTGAATGAGTTTTTTTTCAGGTTCACTTGTGATTATTTTGCCACCTCCACTTTGGCTGGTGCCCTCATATATTTTATCTTCCTTCAGCCTAGAGGGTGTTTTTGTAGATCTCCGTGGAATTTTCTCAGGATTGCCTGTCTTCTGGTTTTCAATGAAAATATACTTGGAATAAAATGAGCCCAACATGGTTACCTATGCATAGATGGTTAATAGAAATCCGTGATGATATTTTTGGAATGAAAATTGAATTGTATTTGTATTTAGAATGTATGCTTTTTCTAGTTATCTAAGTAAACCTTAGATATGCTTGCTCATTATCAATGTATGAAATACTGTAGAAGTCTTCTTGAACTCAATTTCTTTCTTTCTGTTGGTATTGACATCAAATATATGGTACAATTAAGTATTTTTTTTTTTTTTTCTTTATTGATTAAGGTATTACATATGTGTCCTTATCCCATTACCCCCACCCCCCCACTCATGCCCTCACCCCCTTGGGGGAGAGGTCAACCAATTAAGTATTTTAAGTGCCAAATTTACAATTTGCTATAAAAATTTTAAATTTTTACTTTGAGGCTAAAAGACTAACTTCTTAATAGTCCCAATCTGATTAATCAATTAATACAAAAGATTAGAAAACAATAAAATATCAAGAAGTTCCCACAAGTTAAACCTGGAATTTAGACTCTGAATTAATGCAAGACACTTATATTGTGAAATTTAGATGTAACAAGCACATAACTTCTAACTTGAAGGTCTGACATAAATCTATCTTAATATGCTGTGTTTAGGGTAGGGAATAAGGATTACTGATTTGGTCAAGCACAGTGGGGAAAAGGAATAAATACCAAAGATATGTGGAATTAACTGTAACATTTTATACATATTATTATGTCCCCTTATTGAGAAGAATCCTAGGTTCTGTGATTCCTAAACTGAATATTTACAAAGTATCTAGAGAGCATTAACAAATTTATAAGTATATATTTTTCTTTGACAAATTAAAAATAAGATTAAAGTATCATCTGGCATTGCATGTGGGCAGATGTAACAAACTCACTGGCTTTCTTACCTCATAAAGTTTTGACATCAGCACTCTGGGAAGACTGTTTCTGTAAATGCATTTTAAGTCCTTTATAACTTTTCACATATGAGATTCATAAAGCAATGATATATAGGTATGCCAAATATACAATTATTATTTTCATGCAATAATGATTAGTTAGCACAATATTTTCAGTTGATCTCTTTTCTATTTATAAACCCATTGTTCCATTTGTAATGAAGATAACATTATCAAATTATAAACACTTGGATATATAAATAAAAGTAAATGTTTACATTAAATATAATAAGCACATTCTTCATATTTTATTCGTTGCAGTTTAATTATTTTGTATAGGTATACCTAAGTCTTGAGCTCTAAAATCTAGGCTAAATCATAAAACTAAAAGGCAGAAATAGAATCAGAAATCAAGGTTTTGTTATTCATTCAAGATATGAACTTGGCAAATCACTTTCCCTTCTTGTCACCAGTTCTTTTCATTCATAGAGTGAATCTGTTGGCCTCATTTAGTGGTTTTCACTTTACAGCAATAGAAACATCTTGTCATACAAAATCTCATGCATAATCTCAAAATGTATAAAAATAAATAATAACAATGGAACTTTTCTTACAGAAGCAACAATGCAGGTTCAGGAAGGAGGGCAGAAAGGTGGGGTTGGGAGACCCTGAAGTCCAACCCTATATGCTGGCCAGCACCTTCCTATATGACCTATTAAAGATGGCTCTAGGCTACATCAAATAATTTATCAAATTCCATGGAGCACATTTTGAAAATCATGCAATTATGTGATCATTATGTTTCTTTAAAATTTCAAAACTATATAATTGTCAATTTCATAAATTGAACAGATTTGTCTGTTAAAGCACTGAAGTCCTATTATCTTCCTTTAAAAAAAAAAGAAATAATGCATGCAGATATGAGGGTTTCAATCTATGCTAAAAAGGATTCAAAGGTCAAAGGCCCACATTTCACACTAGAGCCACTGACTTAAGTATCCCATCACACTGCTCTATAATACCAAATAGTTCACACCTAGGAAATGAATAGATTGAAGAAACTCCAAATAACCCTTCAGTGTTCAGAAAATTGCATGGTCTTTTAATTAAATTTAAATTCTCTCATCTGTTTTTGTACTTCACTGGGGAGATGAGAGAAATGATAAATTTAAAGGCAGAATGTGCTTAAGTGACGATTTTCACTTTGATTACCATAAAGTAAACACTTCTGCCAGCATACACATATACAACTACTAGAGGCCCGGTGCACGACATTCGTGCACTGGGGGCGGGGAGGAGTGGTCCTCAGCCCGGCCTGCACCCTTTTGCAGTCTGGGAGCCCTCGGGGAATGTCTGACTGATGGCTGGGTCAAAGCTGCAGTTGGACATCCTTACCCGGACATCTTACTGCTGCCGCAGAGGCGGGCCGCTATGCTCACCAGCCGTCAGCCCAGCTTGTGGCTGAGCGGCACTCCCCCTGTGGGAGCTCATTGACCACCAGGGGGCAGCTCCTGCATTGAGCGTCTGCCCCCTGGTGGTCAGTGAGCATCATAGCGACCGGTTGTGCTGCTGTTCGGCCGATTTGCATATTACCCTTTTATTATATTAGACTAGGGGTCCTCAAACTTTTTAAACAGGGGGCCAGTTCACTGTCCCTCAGACCATTGGAGGGCTGGACTATAGTTTAAAAAAAAAAACTATGAACAAATTCCTATGCACACTGCACATATCTTATTTTGAAGTAAAAAAAAAAAAACGGCAAAAACACCCGCATGTGGCCCGCGGGCCGTAGTTTGAGGACGCCTGGATTAGACTCTTAGTCACAATGTGTAGCAATAGAAAATGAGGCAGAACAGAGCGTATTCTACAAAATAGTTACTTGCTCGGGAGAAGAAAAGCCTGTGGGAGACGAAGTTCTTCACATGGGTCCATTTTCTTTCCCAGTTACTGACGTGAGTGGTGGTTATGAGGCAGGAGTGGAGTTCTCACTGTGACTAATTTCTGATCTCCTCTATGATCAGGGGCTCTCTAACAACCTAAAATTAAGGAACCGAATAAAAGCAAACTTTTAATAATCCCCAAAGGACCCAGAGTGAAATTGTACCAGCAGTTACCTTGTATATTTAGTCTGACACAGTTCCCCCGAGTGCAGATCATCATTACTTTGCAAAAGTCCTGTTCGGAGACCTACTTTCTCACACTTCAGGGAAGTTACCGCACTAGATCTTGAAATGTCTTTGTGGCACGTACAGCAACCTGTGGTTTCCCTCGGGTAGCACTGCTAACTCTCGTGTCGTGTTTAGGTCCGTGGGGCCGCTGCATGGGAGACGAGTGTGGTCCAGGAGGCGTCCAGACCCGCGCCGTGTGGTGCGCGCATGTGGAAGGCTGGACGACGTTGCACACGAACTGCCCGCCGGCCGAGAGGCCCAGCAACCAGCAGCATTGCTTCAAGGTGTGCGACTGGCACAAGGAGCTGTACGACTGGAGGCTGGGACCCTGGAATCAGTGCCGGCCCGTGATGTCCAGAAGCCTGGAGAGGGCCCCGGAGTGCGCGAAGGGGGACGAAGGCGTCCAGGTGCGAGAGGTCACGTGCATGCAGGAGGAGAAGGGCATCCCGGCGGAGGAGACCATCTGCGAGTACTTCGAGCCCAAGCCGCTCCTGGAGCAGGCCTGCCTCATCCCCTGCCCGCAGGACTGCACCGTGTCTGCCTTCTCCGCCTGGTCCGAGTGCTCCAAGACGTGCGGCAGCGGGCTCCAGCACCGGACCCGCCACGTGGTGGCGCCGCCCCAGTTCGGGGGCTCGGGCTGCCCCAACCTGACGGAGTTCCAGGTGTGCCAGGCCGGCCCGTGCCAGGCCGCCGAGAGCCTGCACAGCCTGCACGTGGGGCCCTGGAGCGCGTGCTCGGCGCCCCCGTCCCGGCAGGCGAGGCAGGCCCGGCGGCGCGGGAAGAATAGAGAACGGGACCGGGGAAAAGCCGTGAAGGATCCCGAGGCCCGGGAACTCATCAAGAAAAAGAGAAATAGGAACAGGCAGAATCGCCAGGAGAACAAATACTGGGACATCCAGATTGGCTATCAGACCCGAGAGGTGACCTGTACCAACAAGACGGGGCAAGCCGCGGATTTGAGGTAACATTTCATGGCCATTGACGACACCGTGTCCCTCTGTCAGGACCTTGGGCTAGAGCCGTGGTCGGCAAACTCATTAGTCAGCAGAGCCAAATATCAGCAGTACAGCGATAGAAATTTCTTTGGAGAGCCACATTTTTTAAACTTAAACTTCTTCTAACGCCACTTCTTCAAAATAGACTCGCCCAGGCCGTGGTATTTTGTGGAAGAGCCACACTCAAGGGGCCAAAGAGCCGCAGTTTGCCGACCACGGAGCTAGAGAGTCCTTCAGACAGGCTCTGCTCAATCCCGAAACCCACGTGCACACACAACCTAGGGTGTCACGTTTAGCGCCTTAAGCTTTGTGGGTTTCCTGGCATTGTTTCTATTTTGCGCATGCTTGGCACTAGACAGCTTGAGCTCATTTCAATTTTCCGGTTAAAATGAGAGATTCTCTGAGAGCTGGTACTGCTGCTTTAGGTCAATAGTGCTAATTACACCTGTAATGGGGAAAAACGAATACGTAGTTAAAGGCCAGAGTTTTGGGATTTTGAATTCAGATATTTATTTTACTAAGAATCAGACACACGTGTAATCTCTCCAAGTTTATAGTATTTTGATAATTACCCTATAAACAAAATCTAAATAACCACCCAGGGAGCTATAGCTAAGAATAATTCTCTTTCACATTTTATAAAAGGGAATAACTTTCCCCAGAGAAGAAAAGGGGAAATCAGCAGAAATTAAGGTATTTAATTGTGAGTTTTCTAGCTTAGAAAATATGTAATTAATTGGCTGCGTTTTCTAGACCAGAATTATTTGTCACATTATCTCTGAGTAAATGACGACAATATTATGAAACCACTTTCTCATGTGTGCTTTATTGTGAAAATACTCATTGAGGATCATTCATTGAGGATGAGCTAAAGGATTTGATGTTCCTTGGATATTCTGAATTTTGCTTTTGGATAAGCCAGACCATCTGGGCGTGGCTGATGTGGATAATTTGCATAATTGCCTTTTCTGAAATATTTATGCGGTTAGGATTTGGACTGAACTGAGAGAAATTATGGTAAAATCATTCAGAATTTTATTTCATGTATATTGTAGAAATGACATTGAAAATGTCATCTACTTCATCACACGTCTGTTCTTTAATTAAAAGCACATAAGAAATTTCACTGCCATCTCAACCCAAGTGCTTCTGGTGAGCAGCTGGGTTGTTTTCCTGATGGCCCCTGGAAGTCTTGTAACAGATTACATTTTCCTCTTTACTTTGGCTGTTGGGAACATAATAGGACTGTGGGACATGCATGTTGTACACTAACATACTCCACTGGCTTCGTCTGTTTCTCACACTCATTATTTTTCTTCGCTCATTTTTGCCGAGGGATTTTGCTGTCTACAGCTTTTGAAAGCTGGTTTGAAGCCTTTTTTCAGTGCAGGATATAGTGTAAATTCATGAACAAACAAACAATTGACTTATCTAAGACAAGAATTTCTCTCGGGATAGCATTGTTCTCGTCACTGATTTTAGGATATTTGTTTCTCCCTCCCCTCTTTGGACTGACACAGTTGTATTTTCTCTCAGCCCTACAGTAGTTTGCTCTTTCTCCATTTTGGTGTCGTCAGCCCAACTCCTTTTCTGGTCTTGCTAAGGGCTGCTTGTTCTCCTGCCTTCATTGTCCAGGTTCCTGAAAACTCTGTGTGTGTGTGTGTGTGTGTGTGTGTGTGCGTGTGTGTGTGTGTGTTCACCTCTGATTCTCTGTCAAGTGTACTTTCAAGTCAATCCCTGTTTTTATTCTTTTATGACTATCCTTATTCTGCTGATATCTTGGGTCCCTAAGACAACTTGAGTTGTCTCCTGATGTCACTGGGTTAACATGGTGTAGACATGTAATTTAATGTTGACTACTCAATTAAGAGTGTAATTAGGATAGTGCCTACTACTGCATAGAGCCTCACGTACCCATGCAGCTGCTTGAAATAAATATATTTTAAAATCTGTAGATCATTTATCAGGTACTTATATTATATTAGAAATACCATATCTAATTATTCTAATAAAATGATAGTGCATGTATGTTATAACTTATTAGGGCATAGGTGAAACGTTAGGTTAAGCAAATTCGTTATTAACATTTTTCTTATTTAAGAATTATATATAAGAATATACATAAATGAGCATATATAATTAGGAAAGTTAAAGTGTTAGTAAAGAAGAGACAAAACCAGGTATTTTGACCTAAATTTTGCTCAAACATTAACAGTAGAGCTAATAAAATGAAAAGTAAATGGATAACACCATCGAAACACAAGGCCACAGATCATGGATTCAGTGATTAAATTTAAAGTGTCTCATCTTATATCAAATTGAGAAACAATTTTATCATGTAATAGGATGAAAAATTAATTACTATGGCTTAAAAATATCATTAAAATGACTAAATGAATTTAGATAAATAAACCTATGAGTATTGTTGAAATAGTTGGTAGTCAAATAATTTTAGCAGACTTACTGATAGAACTTCCAAGTTAAAGAAGATAGATCTGCCCTGCTTCCTGCTTCATAAACAGACTGAAATTAATAATAAGAATAAAAACGCACCGAAACCGGTTTGGCTCAGTAGATAGAGCGTCGGCCTGCGGACTCAAGGGTCCCAGGTTCGATTCCGGTCAAGGGCATGTATCTTGGTTGCGGACACATCCCCAGTGGGGGGTGTGCAGGAGGCAGCTGATCAATGTTTCTCTCTCATCGATGTTTCTAACTCTCTCTCCCTCTCTCCCTTCCTCTCTGTGAAAAATCAATTTTATATATATATATATATATATCTCCTATATAATAATAGACAAATATGCAAATTGACCACACCTCCGACACACCCACAAGCCACGCCCACCACCCAATCAGAGCGAGTATGCAAATTAACCCAAACCAAGATGGCTACAGCCACAGAGAGCAAGGTTTCCTAGGTAACAGAGGAAGCCAAGCTTTCTGCCAGCTGTTGCAGGCCTAAGCCTCCACTCAAGCTACAAAGTTTCAATTATAGAAGGTAAACAAATTCAAACAAATGGCGGCAGAATGGAGCTTGAGAGAGCAGGCCAGGGTTGCCGCCGGCAACAGGGGAAGCAAAGCTTTCCACACACCCTGGCCGGGCCCACCAGCTTAAGGCTACAAAGTTTCAATTATAACCCCAACACAAATGGCTTTGGGCCTCGGAGGGAGCCCCAGGCTTAGCTCTGCTCCAGGCTACAAAGTTTCAATTGTAGAAGGAAAATAAATTCCAGATACCAGGGCCTCCGCTTGCGTTGCCAGGGGGCGTGGCCGGCCTGCAAACCACCACAGGCCCCTCACTCAGGCAGACCCACGCCCCAAGGTTACCCCACCCTGATCAGGGACACCCTTCAGGGCAAACCAACTGTCCTGCCCCCATGCGGACACAGGATGGCCACCACAAGATGGCCAGCAGGAGGGCAGTTGGGAGGCACCTGGCCTGCAAGGGAGGGCAGTTGAAAGGGACCAAGCCTGCAAGGGAGGGCAGTTGGAGGTGATCAACCCTGTAGGAGAGGGCAGTTAGGGGTGACCAGGCCTGCAGAGGAGGGAAGTTGGGGGCAAACAGGCTGGCAGGGGAGCAGTTAAGCATCAATCAGGCTGGCAGCGGAGTGGTTAGGGGGTGATCAGGCTGGCAGGCAGAAGCGATTAGGGGCAATCAGGAAGGCAGGCAGGCAAGCAGTTAGGAGCCAGCAGTCCTGGATTGTGAGAGGGATGTCCGACTGCCCGTTTAGGCCCGATCCTAAGGATCGGGCCTAAACGGGCATTCGTATATCCCTTGAGGTGTCCCAGATTGGAGAGGGTACAGGCTGGGCTGAGGGACAACCCCCCTCCATGCACGAATTTCGTGCACCGGGCCTCTAGTATATATATATAAAAGAATAAAAACGCAAACAGAAGTCCCATTCTTTTATGTTCGTAAGAAACAGTCATAGTCCCAAACCACAATTGGCAGAGAAGATTTGCAGAATGTGGCAAAGTTAGATGGAACTGAGGGAAGAAACTTAGAGCAGCACCATGTCTTTGCAGCTTTTATGAACTCAACATCTCTGAGTAGCCTGAACTTTGTAAGGGGCCAAGCCGATGACACCACCTTGTCTATGTCCTGGTCTGTGTTAGTGAATGGGCTGCTGAAGAGTCTCCGAGTTCTGTTTGAAGACAGAATGGCATAATAGGCAGGACTGAACAAGGAAACTCACTGTGCCATTACCGCCGAGGAAAGGCTATCAGTTTGATGGACTGAGGGATCGAAGTTTGATGACCAGTGGAAGAGAGTTCTAAATCACTACACACTCACTGCCTACACAGCAGGCTTCCCTGTGAACCAGGGAGTTTCAGCCAGGCTTAAATAGAGTCTTACCCCCAGGCCGAGAGTTGGTATGAAAGTATGGGCAAACAGTTCAACTAGAAACCAAAGGTGTCAAAGATAATACTTTTTTTTTTTCTGAACCAAAAAGAGAAGGAATTTCAATAGTCAAAGAAAAGTTAAGAAAACTGAATGAGCTTAAAAGTGATTTGGCAGAGAGCGAAAAAGAAATGGAGAATTCTAAACCAAGAAAAGAAATGAAATTCACATTAGAAGAAACAAAATGTGAGAAAATATTCTGTGGTAAGAAGAGTCAGTGATATGGTGAACAGTTGCAGAACATCAAGTCACTGTAATTTTTTTTTAAAAAAGATGATGGATATGGAACAAAACATCACTATATGAAATTCTGGTGTTACTTGAGATAGGACCAGAAAAATCAGAACAGACAAAACAAAAACATAACAATATAATAGTAAACTGTACTGAAATTAAGGAAGACTTTAATCCATAGATTGAAATTGCACAGGGCCAATATTCTTCTGGAAGAGGCTGAAATAATATCCTCATGGAAGAACTGATATAGAGCACTTGTTATAGAGAGAGATAGAGACGTCAAACTGAAAGCCAGAACGATACTCAATTCTGAAACACTAGATGCATTCTCTTTAAAGTAAAAAAATAAGATAGGCTATCACATTATTTCCACTGATAGTTAACATTCATGTAAGTATTAGTCAGTGTAGTTGAAAGGAGAAAGAAATGAAAATTAAAAAGCATATTGCAAAATTAAGATTTCCCCCCGCCAACTTTTATAAAACTCAAGATAATAAATTGAAAGTATTTTATAAGCAACAGAATAGCTCAATGGGATAGATGGACAGAAAGGTAATATCCCAAGATCAATATATTCCCTAGATGCAAATAGCAATTAGTTCAACATTGATGGAAACAAAGGATTATAATATCCCATTTAAAATAGTAAAAAAAAAAATCTGAAATAAACCTAACTATGAAAGTTCTGTACATAACACAAGACTTTGAAAAGTGAAACAGTAAATGCATGCTTGTTTAGAACATGCAGTAAATACACCAATTGTTCCCACAGTGTTCTTGACAATTACCAAGGGAAAAATAAGTCTATAATAAAAGCCAGGAAGATTCTGAAAAATAAAAGTAAAGAGAAAACAAACCAATGTCACCAGTAAATTAAATGCATTTTATTCCATGAATAATAATAATTGTATGTTAGTACATGAATAATCAGATCAAACAGAATAGAGTCTAGAAAAAAAAACCTTAAAATATATTTCCACTAGTAGAAGAAGCATTTCCAATTTGGGTGAAAATGAACATGTTTTTTGTTTAAGGGTCAGTTGCTTTGCCATTTAAGGAAATAATAATAATAATTTTAAAAAACACCCATCCCTTTGTCAATTGTTATACCAAAACAAGTCCTGGTGTCATTCAGTACTTTTAAATGTTTCTTTCAAATACTAGAAGGAAAGATAGAGTGTTTAAAGTCTTAAAATAAGGCAGGACAAATTAGGCCACAGATTGAAGAGATCATATAAAAAAAGACTGATATTTGCTCAGGAAAAATATAAACTAAGTTAAACCCAAATAGCAAAATTATTTGAAAAAATAAGTTTGAAAAAATATTTGCATTACATATAATTGACAAAGAGCTAATTTTCTTAATACATAGAGAACACCCACAAATCATTAAGAAAAAGGTCCAAAATCTAATATAAAAATCAGCAAAAGTTCAAGAGAATTAAAAGAAAAACTACACTGGAAAAAATATTTGCAAAACACACATCTAATAAATGGCAGTCACCCCAAATATACAAAGAACTCTTAAAACTTATCAAAAGAAAACAAACAATACAATTAAAAAAATGAATCAAAAACCTTGCTGCCTCAATGAAGAAGATACATAGGTTGCAGATAAGCATATGAGAAGATGCTCCCCATTATATGTCATCAGGGAAATGGAAATGAAAACAACAATAAGATACCATGACATACCTGTTCAAATAGACAAAATCCTTAACACCCACAACACCAAATGTTGGTGAGGATGTGGAACGACAAGAACTCTCTGACATTACTGGTGGCGATTGCTGGCTGGAAGACAGTTTGGCAGTTTCTTACAAAACTAAACATACTCTTACTATATGATCCAGCAAATACATTTCTTGAGCTTTACCCAAAGGAGCCGAAAACTTATGTCCACACAAAATCTACACATGGATGTTTATAACAGTTTTATCCATAATTGCCAAAACTTGGAGGCAATTGTGTCAATATGTGAATGGATAAACAAAGTGTGTTACATTCCGATAATGGAATATTGTTCAGGGCTAAGAAGAAATAAGCTATCAAGAGGAAATGTAAACGCATATTCCTAAGTGACAGCACTGATCTGAAAAGGCTTCAGACTGTATGATTCCAACTATTTGACTTTCCGGAAAAGGTAAACTTTGGAAACCATTAAAAAAAATCAGTGTTGCCAGTGTTTAAGAGGGATAGATGAATTGGGGGAATGCAGAGTATTTTTAGGGCAGTGAATATACTCTATGTGACATTATAATGGTAGATATATGGCATTATACTTCTGTCCAAACCCATAAAATAACACAACATCAAGAGTGAACTGTGATGCAAACTATGGACTTTGATAATGATGTGTCTAGGTAGGTTCATCCTTGGTAAAATATGAAAAAGTATCATTCTCTCCCAGTGGCTTGGCTCAGTGGTTGAGTGTCGACCTATGAACGAGGAGGTCATGGTTCGATTCCCGGTCAGGGCATATGCCTCGGGTTGCGGGCTTGGTCCCCAGTGTGGGTATGCAGGAGGCAGCCAGTCAATGATTCTTTCTCATCATTGATGTTGATGTTTCTATCTCTCCCTCTCCCTTCCTTTCTAAAACTATATATATATATATATATATATATATATATATATATATATATATATATATATATATAATCATTCTAATAGGTGATGTTGATAATAAGGAAGCTATGCATGTGTGGGAGCAGCAGGTGTATGGGAAATCTCTGTATCTTCCTCGCAGTTTTGTTGGAAACCTAAAACTTCTCTAAAATAAAAAAAAAGTATTTAAAAAAAACCTGGGTAAAACATGAAGAGGAGAATGGTTTTGTAACCCCTAAAATACTGACACTTTGGAGTATTTTTCTATCATTTTGTTAATTTTGTTTTCTTAAATCTTTATTTAAATTCAACCTTATCAAATAGTAATGAATAATATGCAATTCGTTTTCTAATTTTTTTTAAACTTATGATTTTCTGACATACTCTTTCAACCTCAAAATTAAATCTGCTAAGCAGTAAATTGTATTTCTTCTCAACACAATCAGTCTCTTCATTTCTGATTCCTATTTTACTTTAGACTGGTTGTTGGCCCTGGCTGGCGAGTTCAGTTTGTTAGAGCATCATCCCACTACACCACGATTTCAGATTCAATCCCTGGTCAGGGCACATACAAGAATCAACCAATGAATGCATGAACAGGTGGAACAACAAATTGACCTTTCTCTTTCTCTAAAGTCAATTTTATTTTTTTTAAAAAAGGAAAACTAGTTGTTAACTACTCTATTCTTTTCTTTAAGGATTGCTCTCTAGAACAGAGATATAAAAGTTGAATATAAAACTACTGGCTTTGCAAAGGCCTGAATCAATAAGAGAGGGATTTAAGTAATGGATAAATAGGGGAAATAAGTACTAAATAAGAATGGCTACACAATGTTGAATAAGTCATTTAAACTTCTGGGATTCAATTTTCTCATCCATAAACCATATGTGTATGTGTGTGGGAGGAGGGGGTGGAATGAATAGTGATGTTCAAGAGAAGGATGGAGTTGAAAAATCTCTAAAAGCTTCCAATTTTTGTGATTCTAATGAATCCTGAACAAAAACCAAAGCTAAAGTTGTAGATATAAAATCCTATATATCTTTCATGGTAGAAAGTTAATTAGTTTTTCACATGTTCCACAAACCAGTTCAGAGTAGAACATGGAGACAAATTTATACGTAGTGAATATGGAAGAAGACAGCTCTCAGTAGTCTTGAAAGTAACTGCAAGGTTTTACTCACTGGATGTGCCATGTGATCCTGAGGGCTCATTCCCACATTATGACTTCGTGAATAGTAAAACTGCAAAAAGAAGGGAGTAAATTGCCGACTATTTAAAGTAATGCTGACTACTTTTAGGTTATTCAGAATCCATTTAGGACATTACTACTTCTCATGCATAAATAGTAGGCTTTTAGATTAAAGAACTTTCTGTGATACCCAGTGTCAATTTGCCTGCCGAGGTACCCATCATCATTTCTCACAAGCCTGCCTCCACTGCTTGCTGGCCACATTTGACTAAAGAAATGGAGTCAAGATGCCCACAGTCCTTTGTCCATGGTATATGGCTAACAAGAGAACCTTAACTTCTCTCAAAATGTAGAGCTGACAGGGCACTTTGCCCTTGAGAGCCACTCCTAACCCCTTTCAGATTCTGCTTATGTGCCCAGAGGCTGATCTTTGAGCATAACTAATCAATAACAATTATTAATAATAATAACATTAATAAGGCTTCCTAGTTCTCTTCTGATTGGATTCCACCCATGGGAGGCAGCAGCCATGTATGTGAAGGTGGGAGGAAAGGGAAGTTGGAGTATTTAGACCTGTCTTCTTGGATCAGCCGTGGCGACTTTCCTGTGGTTTTGTCCTGCAGCTCTGTCTACTAGTAGGTCCCTCTCAGGTTCTGGTGAATCCTTGCCCTGGGCTCTTTCATTACCTTGGGATGATCATCTTCCCAGAGTTGCTAGTCCCTGGGTGCTTCACTATCTCTTGACGATTTTTCTTAACACTGCGACACTTTTAATAATCCTTTTATTAAACTCTTCTGATTTAGCCCATAAGAGTTTACAATTTGTATTCTGCTAACCCTGCTGGATATAACTGGTATATAGTACAGTACAATGTTAGAGCAAGAGAACTACTGTGTTGTTGCTGGTTTACTTACTAGTTAATTAATTAACTTAATGTTTATCAATTTACTTTTTTATTCAACAAAGTACAGACATAGAGACATTCTGGGTGCTGGAATCAATAGACAAAAACAAAAACAACATGGAACTATTCTTTGCTATGGAAAGAATGACACAAAAAGCAATATAAAAACAGAAGTCCTATCTTACATCTATATATATATATATATAGACAGAGTGCATGCAAGTGACAGCT
The DNA here is from genome assembly GCF_027574615.1 of Eptesicus fuscus. NCBI lineage: Eukaryota > Metazoa > Chordata > Mammalia > Chiroptera > Vespertilionidae > Eptesicus > Eptesicus fuscus. The sequence goes on from NC_072486.1 coordinate 21,119,562, forward strand.
GAATTAGAGAGTTCTTCCTAAACAGAAGTTGAAAGAATAAGGAATAGCTTTAGACAGGAAATACTGGTCAAGTTAAAGACGGGTAGGTATGCAAAAGATAGAGGAGGGTGATGGAGGAAAAATATGAGAACAGTAAGTGCAATGGCACCAAGATATGCATCAGTAATGGTTCACTGTGCAAGGATATGATGTATGTGGATTATTAATATAAGATTAAAGGGGGAAAAAGGTGTGAGTAGAGGCCTAAATTAATGGCCCCTCCTCATCCCTTTTTAACATAATATAAAGATTATGTTATAAAAGGATGAGAAACTAGACAAGAGAAGCCAGGGAAATCTTAGAGGTCAAGCTTAAATTTTTGGACTTTATACCTTGTGAGGCAGTCATCTCCACATTTATTAGAAACAGTGTTTTGAGCGCATCCCAATATATAACTTATTTTACAATTAAATTCACACACTATTATAAAAGTATGCTATATACATTACTAAAATCATAGCAATTAAAAGTAAGTATAAGATAAAGAAATAAGGAAATAATATTTTGCTAATCACATGGGTTCATGTTATCATTAGCTAAAATCTTAAAAGAAACTATCCACGAAAAAGTATATTATTGATGGTAGTTATTTTTAGCCCATTCAACTAAGAGAATGTAGAATATATAGAATGTAGAATATAGACACTGGTTCTTGTCAGGAAATAGCACTGAGAAGATATTTCGGTATTATTGTGCCTTGTTAATACTAAACAATTTCTGTTTCATAGTTTAATAAAAAATTCTTTATAGAAATGAGAAAATATATCATTCTTAATATTATAAATGTACTCCAATAGTTTCTGAGCATTATTTTAATTAGTCTAAACTTTGGCCCATTTACAAACATCATTATTTTTTCTATTCCTCCTGTTTTTACAGCTTGAAGCCACTAAGCTATTTTATAATTACTACTAGAGACCCGGTGCACGAAATTCATGTACTGGGTGGGGGGGGGGGGGGTCCCTCAGCCCGGCCTGCACCCTCTCGCAGTCCAGGGCCCCTCGCTCCTTACTGCCCATCTGCTTGCTGCTCCTTACCACTCAGCTCACTGCTCCTTAGCGCTGCAGTGGAGGTGGAAGAGGCTTCCACCATGGCCGCTGCGCTTGCCAGCTGTGAGCCCGGCTTCTGGCTGAGCAGAGCTCCCCCTGTGGGAGCTCACTGACCACCAGGGGGCAGCTCCTGCATTGAGCGTCTGTTTCCTAATGGCCAGTGCGCATCATAGCAACCAGTTGTTCTGCCGTTTGGTCTATTTGCATATTAGCTTTTTATTATATAGGAGGATTACTTAGTTGGCATTGATGATGGTGGACTAAAAGCTAATATTGTCAATATATACCTATAAACATAACAAATTCAGAAGTGTCAGCATGACACCAGGGTCACTTCCCACATCCTAATGGTGTGACTGTCTCATCATGCCTACAGTATCTTCTTTCCTGCACTTCTCTCTATCACCTCTCAGGAGTTTTTTAGTCTAAATGATGATCCTATCATGGGACAGTTGAACAAAAGGGAGCTCTTAGGTAGCATTTAAAACATGTTTAAGTGAAAGGAAATGATTTAAGTCTGGGAATTAACCTTAAGTCACATTGTAGATATCACTCTGCCTAATCTTCCCTCACATGAACTTTAAAGTCCATTCCAATTCCCTTGCTTTTATTAAGAGCTTTATTAGAATCTCCCATTTGATTGTTCTAAGTTTAGCTTTCTTCCATGAACTGGTGTGAGAACAAGATTCCTTGAGAAACTTCCTTGAGCTGGCACTTCCTGGAACAGCCTGGCCAGGGATTGGGGCAGTGACCTTACATCTTAGTCAGGAACAGTGATCTCATCCATTGTTTTCATTTATTTGCTGGAATTGTGCTAGCTTTAGGTGGGTGGTATTGAGTCTCCCTCTGACTGGAATATAACAAGAAAGGTTTAAATGGGAGGAAGTAATGTTAAAAGGAAAAAAATCCACATAGGATAGGAATTTAATAAATCATTCATGCACTGTTTGTGTAACATAATCAAGAATATGTTCACTCTTTGAGTGTATTTCAGTCATGTATTTTTATCTTCTTAAAATTGTTGAACATTATTTTAGGCCTCTACTCACACTTCTACCTTTTTTTCCCTCTAATCTTGTATCATTTTTTCTCTAATTGTATATCATTTTTTCTAATCTTGTATCACTTTATTATAGAGCAATTACTTAGCTTTTCCCCAAAAGTTTCTTTGACAGATAGTTTATTCTCTATTTACCACAAATATGTGGTCATCGATACTAGATTTTAAAAGGATGTGATCATGGAAAATTTTTTTAGCTAGTATTTACCAGCAGCTGAATTGTAAATGAACAAAATAACTGGGCTGTGCTTAATACAAAAAGTCATTGTATTGAAAAGATCTTGGAATGTCGGCATAGTCATGCACAGTATAGAGTGTTGGAACAAACAAAGCAGGTTTTTTATAAAGAAAAATCAGTTATGACCACTGATAATTCTTCTCTGTGGTTTAAAAAAAGTTTTCAAAAGACTACTAATAGATATAAGCCAGACCACTAATATATAATATTTCTATTAATAGATGAATAAGAATAAACATAGTAAAAGGTATATACACACACATATATATCCTAACTTGAGATTAATAACTATGAATTTGTCATAAATTATTTTCAATTGCTTGAAATTTATATACTTTTGAGTTTCATATGAGATATGGTAATCTGACACATTTTAGTTTTCATGCCAGTTTTCAAAGAGTTTTTATAAAAAATATAATTCTCTGGCAGGTTCTACTCTACCAAGGATCCCATATAGTGAAAAAAAAAAGAGAGAGAGAGAGAGAGAGAGAGAGAGAGAGAGAGAGAGAGAGAGAGAAAGAAATAGGTAAACAAAAATACAGAAGATGCCATATAGTTATAGCTATGTGTAAATCATTGTTCCTTCACTTGATATCTTTAATTCTACACATGAGAGACAAGGAGAGAAAAATAAAAAGTGAAGAAAATAAATAATAAGTAAAATTACTTTAAATTACTGTAACTTTATACAGACCCAGATGTTTTGTGTCTTTAATGGGTTGTATATGATATAATTCATGGTTGGTAAAAAATGCTTAATGAACAGATAAATCTAAGATTAAATGACTAAAGTTTTCAAGAGAAAGCTGCATCTATATTGACTAGAGAAATTTGCTAAGGTCATAGAATTTTACCAAGTTCCCCAAAATGGCTTGTATTTACCTAAGTGTGATGTGATGGGAGAAGTTTGCATTCCAAGTCAATCATGATTTTTTAAAACTCTGAGAAGTAGGAATGGGCAGATTATCTTTAGTGAAGAACTTGTAGGACTCTAATTAAAGGAGCATGTAAATAGTAGTAAATGACTTTAGCATGGACGCCTGAGGACCTTAATAGTATGGCAGAGAAATTTGGGGGGTTTTCCAATAAGCGGAGACAGAATTATATGTTCATACACAGGAATGGCGTCAGAATGGATGGGAGGCCCCAAATCTTAGCGTTTGGGCACCCAGGGCTTAGATCATCTTTATAATCCAAGAATAGGACAAGGAATGCCTGGATCCTAAAGTGTCAGCCCTGGGGATTCTGAGGTCAAACACACAATACAGGTTCAATTTAAGAGCAAATTCAATCTTGGCAGTTTCTACTCAACAGTTTGTGTCTTCTGTTGTCTGCCTGGTATTAGCCTCCAATTTCCAAAACCCTGATAAATAAGGGACAAAATGCTAGGATGGCTGGGTTAGCTAAAATGGAACACTGGTAAGTAGTAGAGAGGGGGCAAGATGTTGCCTTTTTTATTTTGGTGGTCAATTATTTCATGCTCCTCAAACAATATATAGACTTTAAATCTGCCATTTTATTTGGGGTCCCAGTTCCTCAATAGACCAGAGCCAAGGACACTCTGGGATCACACCAGACCACTGAAGCAGACCCCTGGCTGTGCCTGTTGATACCTTCTAGGATGATTGACAACTAAGGTTTTTGTCTACTTTTTGCTAAGCATCTCCACGTATACTACTTTGATCCTTATAATTAGGTATGCTCCCCAGACTCTGCACTCTCCAGGTTTTATTTACCCTTCAAAAAAGGAAGAGAATGGAATGTGAAAGAGATCCTCTTAAAAAAAATAGACTTTTTATTGACTTCAGAGAGGAAGGGAGAGGGAGAGAGAGAAACATCAGTGATGAGAGAGAATAATTGATCGGCTGCCTCCTGCACTCCCCCTACTGGGGATTGAACTTGCAACCCGGGTATGTGCCCTGACCGGGAATCAAACCATGACCTCCTGGTTCATAGGTTGATGCTCAACCACTGAGCCAAACTGGCTGGGCGACTCAGTATTTCTTAATGATCTCATCCTTAATTGTTTCATAACTTGTAAGACACTGCATTCAGAATAAAGCTGGATAGAAAAGGACTTTAGTTGTACATTTGTATCTTTAAGGGCCAAGAGTTCATGTCCCCCCACCCCTCCATAAAGACAGAATTCTCTGACTTAGTTCAGATCTATGTGGAGTATTTTTATATAATAAAGATGATATGCCGAAGCCGGTTTGGCTCAGTGGATAGAGCGTCGGCCTGCGGACTGGAGGGTCCCAGGTTCGATTCCGGTCAAGGGCATGTACCTTGGTTGCGGGCACATCCCCAGTGGGGGGTGTGCAAGAGGCAGCTGATCGATGTTTCTCTCTCATTGATGTTTCTAGCTCTCTGTCCCTCTCTCTTCCTCTCTGTAAAAAATCAATAAAATATATATATAAAAAAATAAAGATGATAAATTAAATAAAGGAAAATAAGGTAAACCAAATTTGTAATTAAAAAATAAAAATAGAAAAGTAAGGCTTGTGTTACAAGTTATGGAAAAATTGTTATTAAGGGGCTGTCATAAATAGAAACATGAAGTTTATAAGATATCTTGACAGAAAGAAAGAAAAGTGTAGAGAGGAGCTAAAAGAAATAAATGCAAGGGTTGAAATGAATGAAAACTATTTTTAATTGAATTTTTCATATTTGGATAATGCAGTGTTGAGAGAAACATAATGGATCATGTCATGTAATGTTAATTTTGACAACTGTCAAAGACTTGGAAACACTGTGAAATCATCATGAGCGATGTATGTGCTCTGATGTTCCATCTTAATTTTAGACTTGCAAATTGGATTTTTGAAACTGTTTGCATTTGAACAACCAAAGCAAGGTGTTGTGAAATAAATCAATTTGAAAAGAAAACGTTATTGAAGTGATTTGTGGAGTTCCTTGGGAAGAGTGCACTGGTGACATAATTTTGCATAATTTCATTTTACCTCCTACTTTCATTATGAAGCTGACAGTCTGGAGCCCAGGGGAGCCAGAGGAACTAGTGAAGCGGAGAATGAATTGGGAGTGGGGGCAGTTGTCCTATATTATTCTGTGCTGATCATCTCTATTAGAAAGGACTGTATTGGCAATGTCAATTTTTAGAGTTGGTAATCTCCTTGTAAATCTGATATTTATATTTTGATTTGTATACAGATGCATGATGATACTTCTGCATATAAATTAAATAAACTAATCTAGGGCAGTAACTTCACTGTCATAGGTATATCATTGCTTTCTAATTTAAATAGTTCTGGTGAATTTTGTTCAGAAAAAAATTTGAAAGGCAATATAGGTAGACTTCTAAAAATGCTTTAAAAGTGCTAATATGCAATATATTTAGATTAAGAAAATTATTATTGAGCTTTAATTGGAATTACAACTTTTAGATATTTGTAGAAGGGAGGCATAAAGTAAGAACAGAATTGTTAGTTAGGCTTAGCTAATTTTTATTGAGAAAAACTATCACATAATTGATCAGATGTTTGGCAACCCCATGGTTTGACATTACCAACTTACTGTCTGTATCAGAGAGAGGTAACTGGATGTCCCAGAGGTATGAGACCAGACTAGAGCCTTATTCTAGGTTAGAGATGAGCGGTACCTGATAGGGGCATGTGTATCAGCAGCTTCCACTTATACCATGGTGGAAATGATGTGAGATATGCACACATAGAATAATTATAAAGTTGTCACATTATTCTAGGAAGACAACATAGTTAAATATCAGTTTTATAATTAGAGAAAAATCATAAATATTTAAACTGACTCCCATATTAAGATCACTTGATATTCATGTTTTTGTGCCTTTTTCTATATTGCTTATCCAAAAAGCACAAAAATGAAAGAAATTGTTCTTTATTCATATGGCTATTTTAAATGAAAAGTCTTCATAGTACTCGTAATTATATAAAAATTTATCTCTGGAACATAGTTGTTTATGAGTAGATATAATTGCAAAATTATAGTTGAATCACTTGTGAGCATTTGTAGTAATCTATATATATAAAAGCCTAAGCAACTGTTAGGGCCAGATGACTGGGTGACCGGCTGGTAGCTATGACACGCACTGACCACCAGGGGGCGGATGCTCAATGCAGAAGCTGCCCCCTGGTGGTCAGTGTGCTCCCACAGCTAACCTCCCAAGGCCAGCCAACTTCCTGTGGTCCCTCCCCGCAGCCTGCCGGTCCCGATGGGTCCGGATCACCAGCCAGGCCGAGGGACCCCACCCATGCACGAATTTATGCACTGGGCCTCTAGTCAATATTATAAAAGAACATGAAAATTTATATCCGAAAGCTTTGAAAATCCAATATATTTTAGTAACAATAAATGAAACTAGTTTATTTTTTTAGTTTCCTGATGATATTTCCTCCCTTGTATCCTGTAGCTTACATGTAAATATTATATAATGTAACTAGTGTCCTGGTGCATAGATTCATGCACATTGAAGGACATTAATTAGAAGAAATATTTTAATATCGCTATTCGCGTTTTGCTAATGAAAAGAAAATAGGATTCCACCGAGTCTCCTATCTACCTACTCCAGGACTTCTGTGAGGATCAAATGAGATGAGGCATGGGAAAATGCTTCACAAACATTTGGTTAAAGTGTAAAATGTTTGCACCTGGCTATAAAGCAAGTTGGGTTCCTGGGCTGAAGAAACTCCAAGGATGCTAGTCGCTAGGGAGAGGAAGCTGGGCATTGCTACGTGACATCATTTCCTGGCACCCACAGCCACCGTTTCCGGGCTGGGCTGTGGGCCATATTTTGTGCCATGGGGTCTTGGCAGTGCTGGCTGCGATTTGATGGGGTGTCACGCTGGGCTAGTAGCAGGGCCTATGTCCCACTTGGGGGAAGCTGGATATTGCTTTGTGGGCACCAGGTCCGCAGCACCTTTTCTCTGTAAATGGCCAGTGTGCGTCATGGCAGCTCCTCTTTGAGTGTCTGCTCCCTGGTGGTCAGTGCACATCATAGCAACTGGTTGGAGGGATACTTAGCATATTAGCTTTTATTTATATATACATAGATAGATTATTTTTGAAATACTTATTTTTATTACTCTTTTTACACAGTGGAAATCGACTTATTTTTCTGTTTATATAAATAATACAGATTATCTTTAAACCAAGAACAATATATTAAAATATAAGGAAAAATGAAAAGCCACCTAGAATTCAACTACACTGAAATAACCATTTTATAATATTTTGTTGGTTATGCATCATGTTATGTATCTATATCCTATAGTTTCACATAAATTGGATTATGCCATACATGGTAAATTTGTTATCCCCTTTCTTGCATTATATTAACACATTAAGCACATCCTCATTTTCCCGTGAAGTGTAAGTTATGTTAACAAGCTGTAGTAATAGGAACCTATACATATTGATTGTACATATATATGCATACATGAAACTAACTTTTTTAAAATTTATCTTTATTGTTGAAAGTATTACAGATATCCCCTTTGTTTTTTTTCCCCACTGACCCCCTCTACCCTGCACCTACCCCTCCCAAGCCTTCACCACACTATTGTCTGTGTCCATGGGTTATGCATATATGCATATAAGTTCCCCAGTTAATCTCTCCCCTACCAACCCACTCCTATCCCCGCCTTCCCTCTGAAATTTGTCAGTCTGTTCCATGATTCTATGCAACTAACTTATTTTGCTCAATTTTTTAAAAATGGATTATACTGTGCACGTTTTTTTGCACCTTATTTTTCTTAAATGAAACTTTTAATTTATACAGAATAACTCTAATCCATTCTTCTTAAATCCCCTATTGAAGGGGGTTAACTTTATTTCTGCTTATGACTACCAGGAACCAACCTGCAATAAATATCCTCATATATATGTCCATGTGAATTGATATTTTGATTTCTCTAGGGCATATTCCCAGGTGTGGGATTGCTGGATCAAATTTAATTTTAGAAGATATTTCTAAATGCTTTCCAAAAAGGTGGTCAACACTAACTTTTTTCTTTCCTTTCTCTGAACAAAAGCTCTTAGTTGTTGCTAGGCTCATGCATATCAAGTCATATCACATTGTTCCTTGAAATTTCATTTCTCTGGGTAGAAACCTCAGAAGGTCATCATTTGTACATGGCTCTTTGAGTTTCATTTTCCGTGCATCTTTTATTTGCAGAACAAAAGACGTGTATTATTTCTCTTTTGTTTGTGTTTTTCTTACCAATTTTAATGGCTCATGTTATTTTATAGTAATTAAATCTTTGTAATATTCATCTAAATGTTTTCAGATTTATCATTAATTTACTAATTAGCACAAGTTTTAAATTTTAAAAATATCAGACATGTCTTTTTTTCTATTACAGCTTCTAAATTTTCAGTTGAGATTAAGGTGGCCTTCCTAGACATAAATTACAAATTTGGCCTCTTAGATTTTCTCAAGATTTATATTGTGTTGTTTAAATTTACATAGTTCCTTTATGGATTTTATTTTGTAAATGTGTAAGCCAGGGCTTCAATTTTTATTTCCTTTCCTTTGGATATCTGGTGCCATTTTAAACAGTTTGTATCTTCCTCATTTATTTGAACTATTCATAGCTTAGAATTTTTAGAATCGAATTCTGGATTCTCTATATTATATGACTGATCTATTTGTCTTCTCCTGTACACCACATAGATTTTTCTACAGTGAATGTATACTATATTTTGCTATATTTGAAGTGGTAAGTGCTCTTCTTTCTGCTCTTCTTTTTAATGTTTTTTTTTTTTTTTCTATTCAAGCGACGAGGTCTTTATTTTGTGTGTGTGTGTGTTTTGTTTTGTTTTTAATATGTTTTTATTGATTTTAGAGAGAAAGGGACTGGGATGGAGAGAGAGAAACATCAATGAGAGAGAAACATCGATTGGCTGCCTCCTGCATGTACCCTACTGGGGATCGAGCCTGCAACCCAGGCATGTGCCCTGACCAGGAATCAAACCATGCTTGGTTCCTGGGTTGACACTCAACCGCTGAGCCACACTGGCAGGGCCAAATGAGGAGGTCTTTATACTTACTTGTAAGAGGGAAACATGTTGTGATTTTAACTGGGATCATTTTTATTTAAATCTATATTAGTAAAAGCCTTGGGGGTGATCAGGCCAGCAGGGGAGGGTATTTGGGGGCAATTAGGCCTGCAGAGGAACAGTTAGGTGTTAATCAGGCCAGCAAGGAAGCAGGGAGCAATTAGGCAGGCAAGTGAGCGGTTAGGAGCCAGCAGTCCCGGATTGTGAGAGGGATGTCCAACTGCAGATTTAGGCCTAATTCAAAGAGATCGGGCCTAAACCTGCAGTTGGACATCCCCCGAGGGGTCCCATATTGGAGAGGGTGCAGGCTGGGCTGAGGGACACCCTCCCCAGTGCACGAATTTTGTGCACCGGGCCTCTAGTGTAACTATAAATGGCCATCAAAACTATATTATAGTTTTCAGTTTCTTCTGCAATATATTGTTTTAAAATAATATAATTTTATACCCATTCTGGATAGTTCTTGCTGCATTTATTCCTAAACATATTATGTGATTTTTTTTTTCTTGCTAATATAGAGATTTTAACATTTTTTATGTCTAGGTGCTTTTTACAAGAGTAAAACTATTGATTTTTTTGTATTTAGTGTATATCTATTTACATTGCCAATTCTCTCTTTAATTCAAAAAATGTTTTATTAGAGTCTCAACTCGACTACACTACTTTTCAGAGTAAATAGTGAGAGCATTAACAGAAAGATTTTTTTCATCTTTTCCAGTGTTTATATTAATTACTTTATTTGCATCATAATTTTACTTGAATGAAAAAAGCAGTTTCAACTATAATCAACACTTTTCTTCTTGGGGGATTTATTTAAGTTTGCTGAAATAATTATTTTTAAATATTAGTACAGAAGGAGAAAATTTGTGATCAAAATCAAGTCATTTAATAGTAATATAGTATTTGAGTTCTCTTTTATCTTCAGAAATTCTTCAAATAATTAAAAAATGTCACATTTATTCTGTGCTCCACACTGAGATTTATTATAAAAATAATTCAAGATGAAGAAGCTTTATAATGGAGATTCTATGTTACAGAATTTATGCAAATTGAATCCTGTTTAAGGAAGTGCAAAGTGTTACTAGTTAGAATTCCTGTTCTGTTAATTCCCATGGGAACCCAGAGTTGGCAGTGAGGCCTATGGTCTTCAAATACCGTAATATATTCTTCCTCTCTGATAGCTAATTGAAAAGAGACTCTTGATAATGGCAATTGTCAATTAACTCTAGATCTCTTAAATAGCCTATCACTTAAAGAAGAGTAAGTTAGCATTGAAATAAAACATTGTGGTTAATTTTCCTTTATCCTAGCTCACTTCCTAATTAGACCAGGCCATAACATCTAACAAGAGGTATTTAATGTAACAGCAAAGAAATTAGTGATTGTTGATAATCTGTGATAAATAGAATGCTGAATAGTGTGAAGTACTAGTGTCATATGCCAACAAGGAAAAACACAAGCATTATTTTTAAAATCTCACAGTGTTTTACCTATTTCAGATCTCTGTTAGCATTCATATAGTGTAATTATAATCTGTCTGCTTCCAATAAGGATTTGGAGGTGGTTTATAATTTAAAAAAAATGAATGAACAAATCAGTGCATGAATGTACATAAATATGTATACATACCTATGTACATATAATTGGTGAAAAGGATATTATATGAAGTATTAAAATCGCATTTGAAGTTTGACTATCGCACTTAAAAAACAGAAGTTAGGCTGACATACCTGAGCAGCTAATAGAAAAAATGAAACATGATTTACATTTTAAAATATGTCAGTGTGCATGCGCGCGCACGTGTGTGTTTGTGTGTGTGTGTGTGTGTGTGTGTGTGTGTGTGTGTGTTACATATACTCGTTTTGTCTGTCAGCTGCTGGTGAATAGTGAGAGCAGAAGTCTAGTCTATCATTCTATAAAGTAGTTCAAGAAGGATCAAAGTCCTTTGGACTAGATAGAAAGTTTCTTTTAGCTAGAGGAAATCTTGGGTTCATAGAATGTCTTGCCTAGATATATCTGCATATACTTACAATTATATTTCAAAGCACTAGTATACCATCACTGTGAGAGTCTAAAAATAATGCATATTTTTTTCTGAGTCTCCTTGAAGAGTAAGGTGATGATTACCGTAAAAAAAAAAAAAAGCATTTAAATGAATTATTGTTAGAGAATAAAAATCAATAATCAGTGATTATTCACAACCTTCTTCTGCTCTTTTTGCTATTAATTTTTTTCCTTTTGCCTTTTTTCTCTGAGGGGAAAACGGGGAAAAACTGCCAGGATGTATTCTGTTATGAAAAGGAATTAGAGCAACAGAAGAGGTAGGGTGGGGGTGGGGAAGTGTCTGTGGGTTAACTGAGTAAAAGAATGAGAAATTTAAGCAGTGCTGCTAGGAACCACATTTTTCTGGGTTCCCTTTAATGTGAGAAAAATTGAGGAAAAAACTGAAATTTCTTCAATTTTACAACATTCTTGGATAGGACAAAGGAATTCATCTAAACTGTATGTCTGCCTCTCTGAATAGCCTTGGATCAATACTATCAGATTGTGTTGTTATTACAGGACATGTGCATTGCAGGGGTTCCTATGTCCTCTTGACTTGATTTTGTTATATGTCCAACTTAGTGAGAGGAGAGAGGTAAAATGAGAACACTGTGCTGAACTGACTTCCAGGTGCATGTTGTGATGATGCATTTGCCTCTTAAAAGCAAAGAAATATGAAACTGTGATGAAGGAAGGAGTATCAAATGTGTGCAAAGTTGCTGGGACTTGTAATGTGCCTTTATTGGTGCAGAGATTTACATATTTATTTAATTATTTATATAAGTTTTATTACAGATAAAAGTTAAGGGATTGAAATACTTTTTATTTAACATTTTAAATAGAGTATCAGCTTAGTGACAGAACTGTTTTAAAAAAAAAAGTAGAGCCTTTTGTACATAGTACAACAAATGGAATAATAGCGAACTATTTTTTAAAATGTTAAAATAGTAAAGGCAAATAGAAGAGACCATAAACAGTATCTAATTTGTGGATGGATTTCCTCCATTAGAGTAATTAAAATAATGGAGGAAATCGTAGAGGTCAAAATTACATAATGTGGTGGATAAAATACACTGTGTGAGACCAGACAAATCTGGATTAAGTCATTATGCTTCCATTTATTTTAAACGGACTATAGTCACTATAATTGCACATTACAATTAGAAACTAGCAACTAAAAGAGAGCCAAAAGAAAAATACATACCCTTGGGCTGAAGAGGAGATTAAGCTTAAAAAAAAAAACAACTGAGAGCCATTTATAAATAATAGAAAATGAGTACACTATATATTTGGTCAAAGCAGTAATTACAGACTTCAGTGAATTTATTAGAAAACTAATACTAGTATATTAGTAAACTGGTCAGTGTTCTTATCTGCAAATAACAGAGTCCACAACAGTTAGTTTGAAAACAGAAAGGAGTTTGTTACTGGCAATAGGCAGAGTGCAGAATTCCTGGGTAAGACAGGGAGACCAGCCTAGATGCCACACAGCCAGAAGCACATCTGGTAGAATTACACCTCCCACCCGGTGGCAGCTCCAGGAGAGGTCCCGTGCCTTTACTCACCGCTCACTACTCACTATCCCTAAAGACAGAAGCTCTATTCTAATCAGGGAAGAATAACCCAACACCTCTGTGACTGCTTAGCTCCTTCTCAGGACAATCACATCCTTAAGTTGCATGCAGCTGTGTGCCTATCCCTGCCGGGTTGCACACCTTTGTATTAGCCTTGTAGGACCCAGGTCACATGTGTAACTCAAACTGTGTTGTGGAGAGGGAGAAGAGCAGGGTCATCCTGGGTGCTGTTCACTAAAGCCACCAGCAGTAGGAATCTGGTACCTTTCCCTTAGGCAGTAATTCAGGATGTCATAGCAAGGAGCTGGGGTACTGTCATCGAGAACTCAAGGATTCTCACTAGGTTCTGAGATGGCAGCACATAAAATGCTAAAGGGCCAGTGGCAGCTATTCTATGCATTTGGCAAGTTGTGTAACATTTTTGGGTCATAGTTATTACCTCATCTATAAAATTGAGGAGTCAGTTGAGGGTATGATCTTGGATTCCTTTCAGTCATAGCGGTGCTTCCTGGATTAACAACTTCAACACCCGCCTGTGTTTTTGTATATTGCTTTGGTTCGGGAAGTTTATAACCCTGTAAATTATAATATTATTAAATCTATGAATTTGTTGCATTTGATTATAAATCCAGTATGCATAGTAGCTATTCTGAGCAAATAGTGAAATGTAATGCCTATGAAACCATTAAATCAATGATTATGGTTGTTAATATTAATGAAATTGATCAACAATATTTATTACCTTGTAAACATTTAATGTACAGTCATTATTTTTTCAAGTGATATAACAGGTCTCCTGTCTGAATACACAGTTACCCATTAATATTAGAATGAATATACTCTGAAGGATAGCCTTATTAATCAGTTATAAAATACGTAGCACAATAAAATAACATATTGTAGTCAATCCTCCCACCCCGAAATGAAAATCTATATATTTAAAAGTGCCATCTGCATATATTTAATGCATTATCTTTCTCCGCTTAAAATAGAAATCAGATCGATTTCTTTTATTGCACAATAAATGTTGATTTAGGTAGGTCTTCCCTAACACTTGAAGCAGACTGCAATAAAAGAAAAGTGTGTCTTATCTTTCCAAATTCTCATAGTTTTAACAACTATGTCCTATTGAGGTTGAAATGTGAGGTTCTTTCATATCTATGTTTATTACGAGTCTATATCAAAGTTCAATTTATAACTTGAAACACCCTATGTATTATTAGAAGATGTCAAATAGGTATTTAAAAAGGGAATCTGCCCTCTCTTTTTATTAATCTCCCTTAAGCATCCTCTTCTATCTAGCTTTTGTAATTCAACAAGAGAGATTTCCAATGAAATTTAATTTTCAGCAAAGGGGAATAACTTTGAGATGTATATTGGAACATTGTGAAAAAAATGATGAGATAAAAATATAGCTAACAATGGGGCAGTTTTTCATTAAGTTGAACAAATATTCTAGCATGAATTCCCATATAGCTATAAGGACTTTGCATTTTTCCTGTTTATTGCAATTTATCTAAAGATGTTGATTTTCAAGTCCTATTTCTGACTCTCGATTTCCTCCCTGAGCCTTTTGAAACCTTTAAGAATGCATTATAGAATGGCAAATAGAGTTATTGCCATTTAAATGATGAAGCTTTCCTCTTTCTCTAAGTGTAGAAAGAACTAAGCAAACTGTTCTTCATCCTACAGACTGCATATCTCAAGAGTTTATTAAAGACTTTTTGATTCATGGATAGAATATTTTAAAGTACTATTTCTCAAGAACTCTTTATGTCTTCCAATTTAAAGCCTCTTCTACAGTTTTATTACTCATAAAATACCCTTGACTATCTTCAATGCTACATTGACAATGATTTCTTCCTATTTGGTTATCTACATGATGAAATTTATCAATTGAAAGTATGTTGTCTATGCCTTGCCCAGTATTGAGGCAAATTAAACAAATGGATAAATAAAATAAAAGGCTGCAAGATTTGAAGTATAAAGTTCAATAGGGGAGAAATAGTATCGCACATGCAGAAATTAGAGATGAACAAGAGACAGTAAATAATCAAGTGTTCCTTTCTGTGTCCGAGGAGATAAAAGTTTAGGTTAAGGGAGAATTTAGGTGGCTTCCAGAGAAGAAAGTTAATGCTGAAAGTTAGATTCAAATTTTTAAGTTTATTTGTCTGGTCTTTGCCATCGTCTTCATGCCTAACATTTATAGGAATTGACAATTTAATCAATCATGACTATGGAATAAAGCCTCCATAAAAGCCCAGAAGGTCTGGGTTTAGAGAGCTTCCGTATTGGTGAACATGTGGAGGTTGGGGGAGTGTCACACCTGGAAAGGACATGGAAGTGACAAACTTCTTCTTACACACATTGTCCAATGCATCGTTTCCATCTAGCGGTTCCTGACTTATATATTCCTTTCTAATGAACTGGTGATTCAGTAAGTAAAATGCTTATGTTTGTCTGAGTTCTGTGAGCTCCTCTAGCAAATTAACGGAACCCAAAGAGAGAAACGAGAACCTTTGAGTTATAGCTAGTCGGTCAGAAGCACAGGTGACAATCTGGGCTTGCAACTGGCATCTGAAGTGTGTGCTGGGCAGTCTGATAGGACTGAACCCTTAACCTGTGGAACCTGATGATACCGCTGGGTAAAGTGTGTCAGAATCAAGTTGGTTTCTGGAACAACTTGCTATTGTCCGAGAATTGCTTGTTGGTGCTGGGAACCTCCTCTGCTTCAACACACACACAAATTCTCTCTCTCTCTCTCTCTCTCTCTCTCTCTCTCTCTCTCTCTCTCTCACACACACACACACACACACACACACACACACACTGAAATTGGGCACAGAACCCAAAATAACCCCTAAAATATCCATGTAGTTATGTTTTTATTTATTTATTTGTTTAGTTGATGTTTTAAAAACAGAGGCAAAAAATCCTTCATGCTAAAAAATATCTCTGATGAAAAGAATTGCCAGAATGATCCATGCCACGTAGCGCGGTTTTAGAAGTCTGGCAGGTAGTTTTTTACCCAGTCTCGGGAAGTTATCTAGAGTTTTCACTCGGGTGGCTTTGGGATGGTGCCATGAATCTCCATTCTGGTCCGTTGCCTGAACAGCACGGGTGATAAGGAAACAGCTGCCTGTAAGCATTTGCTGCGTGAAAGGGTAGAAAATGTAGGCACCAGCCCTTCCAGGGAGGCCTCACGGCTGTAGCAGTTTATCCCATTACCAGATACGTGCCGTGCTGATAGCCCACATTCAGCTGTTGACCGGCAGCGTGGCCCTCAGCTGTAATAGGGAGCATATGATCACTCCAGCTGGCAGGTGACACCATCTGGCAATGTTCCCCGGCAGCTCAACAAAAGATTTTCAAATATCAAAGCAAGGGGAAAGACCTCTGCCTTTTTTTTTTTTTTTAAGTGGTTTGACTGTGCATGCATTTTGCTTCCAAAAGAATTATTGCTTCTAACTTGATGAATTCTGTGAAGGAAAGGGCACACTCAGAGAATGAAATTAGCTGAAAAATTGGTTCACTGCTCATTTACATTGATAAATAAATGGTAACTTATAGGAAATTAAATTTGTGTTTAAAAAGGACTGCAACTTGAATGTAGTTAAAGCTTGGGAAGGTTTGTTGGAGCTTTTTGTTAAAGATTCCATCTGAAAACACAAGCCTATAAGAAATTAGACTGGTTAGGTTATGAAAACATAAGAGTCGTAAATTTTATTGGAGAAAGGGACCTTAGTGATCTTTTAGGAAAATGTGATTTCACCAGGTAGAAAAGCTATGGGGCAGAGTAATTGTCACCAGGTTAGAGTCATGCAACTCAAGAGTGGCAGCTTGGGAAAGTCGGGGGGCTCTTGACTCTGAGTGCTGAAGTCATCGTTTTCTAACTTGCTACAGATTGGGGACTCATTAAAACTGGGCAGTCCTCTGGGCCCATTCACTTTTTTCATTGAAAAAGTAAACAGTAGATTAGTAGGAAAAAAATAAATATATCTGAGCATTATATTCTTTTATTAATTGCTGAGTATAATTTTAACATTAAATCTGTTCATATGTACACATAAGATATGGGACCATAGAAATGGCTGCCAATTGGCTGATGGCTCTCAGTACCTTATCAGTCACGTATCAGTATATGCAAAAAATGCATCTACCTCAAAAAGCATGTCTTTTTTTTTTCTGAAATAGTCACTAGAGTTACAGTAATACTCTATATGTGGTTTAAGCCCCATTACCCTTATATTTTGCTGACCATGATTAAGACAACCACTTTCATTCTTAAAAAAAATGTGTGATCATGCTGTCATAACAGAGTATCAAGCCCACACATATATTTTGCTTTATATAAACAAAATGAAAATTTAATCTTCTCTGAACACCAAATTGTGTTCATTTATATAAAATTTGGGGGTGCTTATTGATATTATGAAAAGGTTTAGGGTAATGTCCTCTATATAAGCAATCTTCCTGTAACATGAATAATGTTATTGAATTGGTTTGTACCTTTACAGAAAGAAAAGAAATGTTCTTTAATTCAATCAGATTATAAGTGTTTATTATTGACTTATTCTGTAGGAGCTAAAAGAAACAGATTGCTAAGGATCCTGTTTATAGATAATATGTTCTTAAGTGCCCAAATGATTTCTATTTATGAAAAAATCATATGAGCTCATCACCCTCTATAGGCCTCATGAAGAAGCTAGGAATTGAGCTGGGTTTGGGGGTTACCACAGGTTAGCTGGCTCATGAATCATCCAGTACCACCAGTGTGGTGCATCTCAAGCTATCTATGTTAAAGGATCAGATTCTGGCTGATTTTTATTTTTGTGTTTATTTAATTTCCTACAGCTCCAACAACATGGTTGTACTGTGTATGTCTAGCATGTAGCTCATGCCATACGCATCTCACCGTGGAATTCAACATGAACAAAACTGGCCTATATAATGGTCAGTGAATTATGTCCACTGGTCATGCACTTGAGTGTGGCAGACTTCAAATTGCTGTAAAAATGCCTCAGCATTTACTTTCAGTTCTGTGCTTAGCTTGTTACACACCCCTCACCAACAGTTGCTCTCATCTATGGACCACATTTTGAGTAGCCCTGCGCTAGTGGTACTTCCTGTACTACAAAGGCAGAAAACTATAACATACAACAAAGTGTGCAAAGTTGCTTACAGCCAGGTTTCTGGATCTGATTTAGACTCCAATAATGTGCTCGATCTGGGCTTGGATTTTAAACTGAAGTCAGAGGAAGGGACAGAAGAACCCATTTAACAGGGAAGTTAGTGCCAGAAATGTGGCTTCTTGTTGCCACCAAAGAAGCTTTCCGGTCAGAGAAATGGTGACGTGATTCTGAGGGCTGGAAGCTGGAGGCTTGGCTTGGAAGCCTTTCCCTCCAGCCTATCCAGTTATCGTATAAACCACCTAATATCTGATATTAAATTTCTTTTTGTGTGATTTAGTCGGTTCCCGTTATCTGAAAGAAATAAGGCTGCACTGATAAAGATCCATTTGCCAATTGTAATTATTGGGTGGCTTTATATTTTTCGACTGGTTAGCAGTTAGCTCTAGACCAGCATTCTCCAACCTCATTGTGCATATGGATCACCTGGGAATGTGAAAATACTGGTTCTTATTCAGTAGGATAGCCTGGGGGGGTCTGAGATTGTGTGAGTCTATCAAGCTTCCACCGACCAACCAACAAGCACAGCGCATGCCTTTGACTTCCCAGAGGGTCATGTTCTCGTGAAAATCGTAATGAACTAGAATAGATAGTTCCCCTAAGCTCTATCGTGTCAACTTTTTGCATGGCCAGAATGAAGGAGAGAATGGTTAGAGAATGGCAGCTGAATAATTTAGCAACCATGGATGATTTGGTGAACTTATTTAGTTTCACTAACAATAAAAAAAATGAAGTTAATAAATATCACAGTGCTCATGGGCCTACCAAGGTTCACTGTAAGGCCATGTGTGAATTATGCAAGCCTAAAATGAGCCCCAGTATGTGAGCGCTCAGCTACTCTTGGGGCCTTAGCTTTTGTCCTCTAATATGCTCATGGTTTCTAAAAGTATAGAAGTCGTCCGGAACTTGACCAAACCCTGAACCTTCTTTCTGGGTCTACCTACTGGGTTCTTCCCTCTCTTGGATACATCCTGGGTACGTCCATTTTAAATCTCATGAAGGATAGGACATGTATCCAAGAGGAAATTAAATAGGAAGAATTTTGTAAGAGAAGAAACATAGAGGTTATCATTTGGACATTATTTTGCCTAATTTCATGGATAAGCTCACAAGTATAAGTGTGAAAACTTGCTTATCACAGAAGAAGTTTTGCTCAATGGTTAGTGCTATATCTAATGCACTGTTAATACCCAGTACATGATATCTGAGTAAAAATGGGATTTTAGTCCTCTCTGTGGTTATAAGAAAAACAGATCTGACTCACAAGGCCCTTTGACCACCACTCGCACTTCATCCTACTTCCCAGACATCTCAACTCAGACAAATTGACTTTGATGCTTCTAGCTGTCTCCTAAGAGTGCAATTTTTGTACACATGCCAGTAAAATTAAGAGCACTGAATGTGAGCTAGCACATTAAAATGGACCTGCCTCTGTATGGTTGATTACCATAGTTAAATATAGCACCTGAATGACAAGCAGAACTATCAGGGCATTCTCCCATTGGAACAAATGGCTCTGTCATGGCGACAGACTGCCTGTGTCTCATAAACATGCATTATTGGTTACTGAGAATGGGCAAGAGTTCAACTGAGAATCAACACAAGGCCTTTCATTTCCAGGAGTCTTCTCAAAGTGCATATGCCCATTCATAACATCATCTTCATCTTCATATATAGACATTACAATTTAAAATCCAACATTCCTGTAATTCAGGAAGGCATAGATAGATTAGAGTTCAAACATAAATACTTTTCAATAAATATTAGACATATATTTACTGGATATATCTATAGTAATATAGATATAAATGGATTCTATTTCTAAAGCTTACGATATATTTAATTAAGATATCCGTATGTATACTGTGTATTAAAGTGTGAACTGGAAAAGTTGATTTATTTGAATAAACATGCATTACAATTATAAGTGACAACTAACGTTTCAAATGATATTAATGATAATGTTAAGCAAACTACTTTTTCTATTTAAAACCATATTGCATTGAGTTGGCCAGGCATGTTTATTTAAATCACTAGACAGAATGAAAATTATCATATGGTAACAGTTCCTGGTTCCTCATTCTCTAAATTAAAACAAATCTGGAATGAGGGAAATGAACAATATGGTAAACTTCGTTTCAGCTAATTTTGCTTAGTCCCTTTATTTTCTATTTCCCATGAATGGTTTAACAACTCTTACAAAAATAGGAGGAAATGCAAACATTAGCTTTGGGTCTAACTGCTTTTACACATCATAAATGTTGATGTATTTGCAATGACATTAGAATTCCACCTCCAAGTGGACATAAACACGTCCAGGCTGATTTCACTGTGGAACGCAGAAGACCGAGTTCATAACGGCCTGTGTGTGTGATGAGAATATCAATGCTCTTTTGCAGCTTGTGCCAGCAGGAGAAGTTGCCAGTGACCTTCCAGTCCTGTGTGATCACCAAAGAGTGCCAGGTGTCGGAGTGGTCCGAGTGGAGCCCCTGCTCAAAAACGTGCCACGATACGGTGTCCCCTAAAGGCACGCGTGTGAGGACACGGACCATCAGGCAGTTTCCTATTGGCAGCGAGGAGGAGTGTCCAGAACTTGAGGCAACAGAACCCTGCATGTCTCCAGGAGAGGCAGCGGCCCCCTGTGCCACGTGAGTAAATAAGGCTGCAGCCTCGGCTGCCGTCTCGGCCCACACTGCATGTCTGCTCAGCTGTTTAATTCCAGCTGAAGAGGAGGTTGAGAAAGAGTGATTTTTACAAATTTTAAGTGGGGGGAAAAATGTCTCTTTACAAACACTTTCCTAAAAAAATGATTTTGCCCAATAAAAGTGTCATTAGCAAGCTGTATTTTCAAATCTCCATGAGGGCTAGACTTTTAGCAGCGATCCTCTGTTTATATATTTTCTATAACAGGTATTGGCAAACTTATTCTTCAAAGAGGAAGAGGGCAGCTCTGTCTGGTTTGGCTCAGTGGATAGAGTGTCAGCCTCCGGACTGAAAGGTCCCAGGTTCGATTCCGGTCAAGGGCATGTACCTTGGTTGCGGGCACATCCCCAGTAGGAGGTGTGCAGGAGGAAGCTGATCGATGTTTCTCTCTCATTGATGTTTCTAGCTCTCTATTCCTCTCCCTTCCTCTCTGTAAAAAATCAATAAAATATATTTTTTTTAAAAAAAGGAAGAGTGCAAATGTATTAGGCTTTATGAGCCAAAGAGATGCAACTCTATCTCTGGAACTACAGATAATATGTAAACGGGTGTGGATATGTTCCAATAAAACTTTATTTATAAGAGTAGAAGACAAGTTGGATCTGGTTGTCAGGCGATACAAGCTCCATCCTATAAGGTAAAATAAGAAAGTCCTATTAAAATTCAGTACTACATATAACAAATCCTATTGAATAGAATAAAATACATAAAAATAATAAGACTTGAAGCTCCTTGAGGACAAAGATTGTGCCTATTCACTTTTTTAAAAACTGAGATGCATATAACTTGAGGCCTGACACACAGTAAGTGCCTAATAAATGTTCATTGAGTTCAGATAAATTCTGAAATATTTGGCACTATAACCTTTTTCTTTTTGTCATTAAAAATATGATTTCCAAGACATTACTGTGAATCATCTTCACAATAAATACATTTCAGCTTAGTCTGAATATAGACTACTTAGAATATTTATAAAAACCAACTTTGAGAATCTTAGTTTCTCGGTAGATATATACAAGCGTCATTAGATTTTCCTCTGGAATAGTGCAAACATTTAAAGAACATGAACTTCCTGAACCAGGGAGGAGGAAAATACTACTCCTACTCCTGCTTCTAAGAAGAATAACACTATCAAGGATAGTGACGGTTTGTATGAGACCTTCATTCCTGCAGCACTTTGGGATCCTCCCTTCTCCCCCGATGTAACAAGTGACTGGAAACCCCAGAGAGCTTCCTGCCTGTCTCCTGCGCCAGCCCCACTGACGCATATGCTCCTCTTCACGTAATAGGCTCCAGGAATTTGCCTGGATCTCCAGCCGGAGTATTTGTCTCCTATGAATTTCTTTTAGTTTTTGTCTCAAGCTAGGTGTTTTATTCTTTCTCTTCTCAGATATTCAAGCACCATTAACAAAATAAATATATATTCTGAGTCTCTTTATCTCCCCCCACCCCCTGCTTTTGGGAGAATAACATTTTTAGAATGTGTCACCAATTTACTCCTCTCCCTCCCCCCCATTGATTTCAGAGAGGAAAGAAGAGGGAGAGAGAGATGGAAACATCAGTGATGAGAGAGAACCATGGATCGGCTGCCTCCTGCACACCTCCCCACTAGAGACGAAGCCCGCAACCCAGGCATGTGCCCTGAATGGGAATCGAACCATGACTTTCTGGTTCATAGGTTGATGTTCAACCACTGAGTCACACCGGCTGGACACCAATTTACATTATTGGAAATGTATTCCTTTCCTAGGACTCCTTAGGTGACCTAAATTGAGACTGCATTCTATAAAAATGCAAAGTGTTAATTTAACTCCCCTGATGAATGATTTGTTTGGTTTTACTTTTCTCACACCCCTGCCTGCCGCCTTCTACACTTTGCCCAAGGCATCAGTTATCCATGTTTTTAGAATTAACCTGAATGCTGTACTTCCTTTATAAACATGTGTCAAGAGTGTTACTGCTTGATGCTCCTGTCCTGCACCTCTGTTAAGCCATGAACCCTCACTTACGAAAATGAAAAAGGGTCACGAAAGTCAGCTCTCCTGTCATGAAACTTTCCCACTGACAAAGCAGAGCATGGAGATCAGACATCTGAGAGCCCATTTAATCTCTCCTTCTAATCGAGATGAGCATTAGCACATCCATTTGTACCTTTGCTGGCTGTTAATCTGATTAGTAGGGGAGCATCTTGGTTAAAGTGACACAAAGTGCCACATGAGCCATTTTCTTTGTGCTTTTAGACGATCCGTTTTCCTTGAGGTGGAGAAATGCCACCACTGCCTATCTTCGTTGGCATCAGGAAATGGTTCCCTGCCTATCTCCTTAAAGCGTGTGCTGGGCTGACAAGCTCCCGACGTTTCTTCCACATCATAATCTTGATTGGAGCTTTAATTTAGAATCACAGATTGTCTTTCCTGTGATCCACTGATTAGAAACGTCAGCTCTTTTCATCATTTATCAGCACTCATCCGGGAAGCTCAGTGCTACAGAAAAACACTCATTCTTTTTTGTTGTTGGTAATCCTCACCCGAGGATATTTTCTCCATTGGTTTCTATTTATTTATTTTTATTGTTTAAAGTATTACATGTTTCCTTTTTCCCCGATTGACACACCATCCCCTTTCCATTGGTTTTAGAGAGAGTAGAGGGAGAGGGGGAGACAGAGAGAGACTGACTCATTTATTGGTTGCCTCCCTCCTGGGCCCCAACCAGTGCCAGGGATCAAGCCTACAACTGAGGTGTGTGCCCTTGACTAGAATTGAACCCTGACCCTTCAGTCCACAGGTTCATGCTCCACCCACTGAACAAAACTGGCTAGGGCAAAAGCACTCATTCTTGACAAGGAAGAGAAACCTCTAAATTGTTGTTATATTTTTTAATCCTAAAGCACAATTATAATTTTGATCTAGTATGAAGAAGCAATTTTCATGCATTTTATTAAAGGCAAAACAAATGTTTGGTTGATCATCACTTGGAATGTTTTTCATTCTTTCTTAGATTCAGTCCTCCTTTGTTTATAAGTATCGAAAAAGAACAAGCCTGAGTTTAGCTTAACTGAACAAAATTTCATGTTTTCAGCATTATGCTCTCTTGTAATAAAATATTTATAAGCAACCTCCAGTGATTGCAATTAAAACAGGATCATCCTAAATTAAACTCCTCCTTAAATGGAGCACTGTTGAGGATAAAGGAGAAGAGATTGAATCTGAATCTGCACTGGAGATAATGGTAGTTTACGATTGCTTCAAGAGGAAAGTGCTTTTTGAATTACTTTTTTAAGGAAAAAAAAAATGAGCAGAGCAGAGTTTTTTCAATAAACATGGCTGCCACTGATGGCGTTTTCTTTATTCAGGTATGGCTGGAGAGCCACAGAGTGGACCGAGTGTCGCGTGGATCCTTTGCTCAGTCAGCAGGACAAGAGGCGAGGCAACCAGACAGCCCTCTGTGGAGGGGGGGTCCAGACCCGAGAGGTGTACTGTGTGCAGACCAATGAAAACCTTTCTTCACACTTACAGACCCACAAGGACAAAGAAGGTAAGCTGTGTTTTCTTCTCAAGGGTCAGGCATGGAGACCGAGCATGGGATGCTGCAGGAATATATATCCAGCCATCTGGGGCATGCATAGCCATATTTCTGTTCACATTATGGTTGCTGACCACTATGGTGAACAATAATCCAAATTTTGGTTGTAACAATTTAATTCAATTCCATCTTTGGTCAGTTCTGATTTGCTGACAGATGTATCATTAAATTTTCTAACTTTAGGCTCTGAGTGAAAATTTAGGAGTAATTATTTACAAAAATAGAATAACAACTAATCTTGTAATTATATGCAAAGAAGTATATATTCTAAAGCCCAAGGTTTTTTTGCTTGGTATAAGAAGTATAACCTGCTTATTAAAAAATCCTCCTTTTTCTATTTATAATGTGGTTGAAAAATATGTTATAGTATTGAGTAAAAATTTCAATTTGAGTTTAAATGAAATCAATACAGAATAAAAACAGAATCAAACTATAGTAAAAACAAAACAAAAAGAAACCTTTAACCCAAAGGTATGACTTATTTTAACCTTTCAATTAAAAATATTTTAGAATATTTTTATTTAAATCTCAGTTTTGGACCAGATATAATAAATGTACAAAAGGATAAGTGATTTTGAGATGGCCAGGGCTAAATGTATATATTGTCATATATTAATATTACTCTGAAATTCTAATCATTATTGGATCAAGTTTATATTCAATTAGTAGCTTTTATGTCCATACAAATATGGATATTTTTAAGCAATGCTGTAAGCTAACCCTCTTACATTTCCCTGAAGGATAGCAGGATCTCTATCACTAATATATTCAACGTATTTTTAGTTAACAACAGAGTTCCAAAAATTTTGTAAGATGGTGAGGATAGAAAGGTCAATACAAATTTTGTGTCAGGAAAATGTTCATGGTCATCATGAGAGCACATAAACAAGCCAATCTATAATAATAAAAGCGTAATATGCTAATTAGACCAGACAGCTGAACGACCTTCCGGACGTCCTTCCGGACAAAGCCAGGGCTATGAGGGCTGAGCCCCTTGCACGAATTTCATGCACTGGGCCTCTAGTAATTAATAATGCAATATGCTATGAGTTATAAATGAGTTTTAGAATAACTGTAGGGGGATCACAGAAACAGAAACCTTCATAGAGGCGGGAAGTGGTACTTGAGCTAAGTGATGAGGAGTATGTGCCATAAAGTTAAATGGGTCGGGAATGCAAGAGGGAACAGCACTAGCACACCATTAAAGAGAAGCAAAAACAAAAGAGAAGTCTTGCCAGAAAAGATGAGTATGTTGTATTTAGCAAGTTGTGGGTATGATGGGGTAGTATTTCCCAGCAAATATGTTGGTTGGAAAGGGTAAAGAATAAAGACCTTAGTTCATATTAACAGAGACCAAAAAAGGGGGCAGGAGATATGCAGAGAATGAATCTGATCAAGAATAACCAGAAAAAAAAGGAAAGAACCAAGAGAAATGGGTGTTTCAAAAAACAAAAGATGACTTCACTGCCTCCCGGAAAAGGAGTGGCACCTGTGACCAGCAATTCATGAGAAACAATCACGGAAGTTTTGCATGTGTAACTTGCAAAATTTAATTGTTTTTTATCCACTAACTTTACATAGCGTGTCAACTCATTTAGGAATCTAGCCTCGGGATACATTTTACTACTAATATATCTTGAAGTTGTAAGGAAGTAGTATAAAACATGTAATGTTAGTACATTAATATTTTCTTGGCCACTTTAATGGCTACGTTTTTAACACTCTTAGGTGGATTTATTATAGCCGTCCTCTCAGAGTAGTATAATTTCATTGCTAGAGGTAGTTCAGAGTTTAGTTTCTGAATGTCAATTATGTCCTGTAGGTTATTACTTTCAAAAGAGCCTTTGGGGTTTGGAATTGGAACTGGATACATTTTTTAAATCATTTTGTTATGGAGTTTCCCTACTGCTGTCAAAACACAGCAAAGTGCCAAAAATAAAAGTCACACCAAAAAGGAAAAAAAAAAAAAGAATATTATTGTAAGATGTATCTTTTGGAGTAGCAAATGCCAAAGCAAAGATCATTGGATATGGAAATAATCAGTTCTTCAGAAATTAATATTTACCATGGAAGCATGTAACATGAATAACTTAGGAATATGTGTCCTTTCATGTCACACAGCAAGACTACTATAATCCTCTTTGGGGAAAAAACCAGTTGATTTTTCCCTAAAAGTTTCAGCTTTTACTTCTCAGAACTTAGACTATATAAGTTCCCCCCCGGAAGCACTTAGCATTTCCCAATAGGAAACTTATTCAATACACCAGCATCCCAAGGACTGTAAATATGTGTGACTGAAGCACAATTTGACTGTGGGATGTGAAGAATGTTCCATGTATCTTCATTCAATAACTATGAAAGAATGAAGGCTTACTTTACGAAGAGAGGGAAATCTCTCAAAATACCTCCCTCCATCAATTCTAAAAAGAAGGTACCGATCTCAAGAAAGTCTGGCTGTGTCACCATGAACAACCTACCCTAGGAGCAATTTATGTTATCCTTCATTTGAAGAACAAAATCCACACTTGTTTTGGCAGATCTATACTACGTGTTCTAGAAAAATTGTTTTCACCTTTAACCAAGCTATTAAAATACATGAACTCAAAATAAAATAACTCAAAAATAAAATTTCTTGATACAAAAATATTGGGAAAAAAAAGACATGAAATTCATATAACTTCCTTTATTATCTTGGCATACCATATTACACAGGTACTGACCACCTTAGCACAATTTAATTCAATTTTCATGGCCTCGGGTGGTGTGAGTCAGTTAACAGTCGTAAAGACAACATTGAATAGAAATACTTAATGTGACCTAGGTAACCCTTCCAGTCCTGACAACTGAGAAGAGATAGCTGAAACACTCGGCCATTTCTGTTCAGCCAGCTGATTAGAGTTCCAGTAGGCTGAAAAGGGTCCAGCTTACGCTGGCATGAAATCTACCCTTATCAGAAAGTGACAGGAAGAAGCCTTGCCCATGGCGAGGTTACTGGGGTAAGCCCTAGAAAGCTGATGAAATGTTGCTGATCATTGGATGCATGAACATAAATTGATTTTTTTTTACAAGCTCCAAGTGAAATGAAAGTAGATTAACTACAGTCACTAAGAATTTCTTCCATTCGAAATAGATTGAACATGTTTTTAAATGAGGGAAACCAAAAGTATTGGTTATAAAGCACCATGGAGCTTGCCATGATTTATATTATAGGACACTGAAGAACATTCTTTGGTAGAAAATATATCTAATAATCCACAGTGAAATCTGGATGAGGTCTGTAGGATTTGAGGTTATTAAGAAAGACAACCTGGATAATGAGCCTGTATGATGACATAGCATGAGATAAACCAGCAGAAAGTTCTGGAGGATCAATGGAAAGATGGATGGAGCGAAAGATGATTGAGCTGTGAATGGATAGACAGAAGGATGAACAAAGAGCTCATGTTTTCCCATGCTCTGCAACAAATTAAGGAGAATAAAAAAAGTCACTATCCCTAAATGAAATAAAAATTCTTTATAGTCTTTGTAGTCTTTTATCTACCATTTCCACAAACTAGCCTACGTTAGTCAAAGCTATTTTGGAAAAAAAAAAAAAAAAAGACTATTCTTACGGTTCTATTTCCATGTTATTTCAGAAAGTAAATATCAGAGTACGCCGAAGGCTAGTGCTTCACCTTTCCTATCCATCACTTTTGAAATTACAGGTAGGTGAGAATATTTTACATGACATCTCAATCAGAAATGTGTATCAGAGATTCTCTACAAATTCTCTGATACAGTGGTAGAAAATATAGTGGTTTATTTCTGTGTTGCTAGAACTATATCAAAGCTGTTCCATAAAATAGAAATGATTTAATGTTTCTTTGATTATCTGTAGCATCATTATATGGATGTAAATTATAGAAAAACATAAAAATATTTTAAAATTTACTTATGTAAAACTATCACTAGGACCCCACAATTATAAAAACAGATATGTAAAGTTTGGTTGTGAACACTTTGTTGAGATAAATTAACGAAGGTATGACTATTTTTCATAATTTATCATATTTTTAAGCACAGTACTTTGTGCTCTACTAATGTCAATATGGTAAACGAAAAAGGAACTAAATCACACAGTGGCTACATTTTAGAAAGAACCTACACTGAGACAGGGAGATGTCAAAAGCACTATAATATAGACAGTCCCTGAATGAACCAGATCCTTCTTGGAAATTAGATCTCTGGATATTTTGTGGGAGAGAAGGGCTGTTACACTATGAAGTTTCTCTGGATCAGTAGAGTACAAAATAGAAAGAGAGATGCCAGGAGGTTTCAGCCACTGGGATAGAAGCTAATAAAAATGTACCTGCTGGGAATTAGATTAGCTGGCCAGTCGTCTACCCTAGACGTCAGTTGGAATTTTTAGTAGAGGAAGAGCTTACTAAAATGAGATACCAGGAAATATTCAATCAAAAAGATACAAAAGAAAAGTATTATGAAGCAGCTTGGACATCATGTAAACATGAAAACAGTACTTATACTACCTTTGATTTGGTCAACATTTAGTAAACATTTGTTATTTGATATGTTTGTTCTCTCATTTGTAAAATAGTTCAGCTTAATTAGTCTGAAGATTATCTCTTGAACATATCAAACACGCTTTCTTTAAAACTTTTTCTATTTCAGCAAGAGTTTATATTTACACCAGCCTGTTCTTTACTACCCCTGAATAAATATTTATTCACACCTCTGAGTTGGAATAGAGGAAACATGATTTAGTTGTTAAATCAAATGACGAGGGTCAAAATTCATGCACTTTATTTCAGGTTGGCCACTCATTTCAGAGAACGTATATTATATCTATATTCTCTCTTCTAATAATACAGATAGCTTTAACATCAATTGAATTTTCATCCTAAGGCTACTTTCAGAAGCACACTAGACAATCAGAAGACCTGGTTTTTATTTCTGAGTGGCCCTGTGCCCTTCTCCACACTACTTAACTTTTATTTGCCTGAAAAGGCCTACTTAATGACTCTGCAATACGGCTGGAAATGGAACAGCAGAATAACTGAATAGCATCCTATATAGAACACCTAGACATGCAGACTACAGTATTGTTTTAAATGCTTTTAAGAGCAGAACTGATGTCTTGAAACTAAATGATTCCCCAAAACAAACCAGGAAAAGTGAACTAATGCTTTCTGTGGTCATCCTTGGGTAGGGATGGTACAGGAAGAGGGTTACACATTAAGGAGACTTGGGGGGAGTGAAGCCCAAAAGGGTCATGACATAAAAGTCTTAGCCAGAGAAAGAGAGCACAGGCAGACATATTGCATTACGCCATCCACCTCAAAGGGTTGTAGCATCAACGAGTGAGCAGAGAAACTCAATTTACCTCTGGAGAAAGATGATCAGAAGCAGGTCAGCTTCAGCCTCGGGCTGGGGCAAAATCAAATCTCTCCTAAGAATTCCCATGATGGGCCTGTACTCACACTAGTTTAAGTTTCAAATTTATGGTACTTACAGGAGTCCAAAGACCACTGAGAAATTAACATAACAAATGATGTCAGGCAAATGGTACCACTGGGTCTCTGACCTAAGCAAAAACAAAAATTCTGAAGAGGGAATCCCTTAACCCAAGCCACAGGATTTCCCCAGATAAACTGCACCATTAAAAATTGCAGACTACACAAGGGAAGGTAATCCATTTTAAACAGGACTTAAAATGCCCAACAAAGAGTAAGGCTAAACTCAAGATTGGGAATATTAGAGATAGCAGATAGAGATCGTAGAATGCATATGCTAAAACTTATTAAAGATGTAAAGGAAAAATTTAAATATTATATGTAATGAGTCACAATGAAAAAACAGATTAAAAAAGAAATAAGTTCTAGAACTAAAAAGTACTTTTGCTGGAAATTCGGTAAATGGAGAGATTAGAGAAATGAAGTTAAACAGTCATTAGTTAACTGAAGATAAATGCAAGGAAATTGATTCAGAATGCAACACTGAAAAAAGAAGTTGAAAATATATGTGAAGGAAACAGTCATGCAGAATTAAATAAGAAGATTCAGAATGAGAGAATCAAGGAAAAGATGAATTTCCTGAACTGATGAAAGACAGGACTGTGCAGAGTCAAGAAGAACAGTTTCAAGAAGGAGAATACTATATGCACATTTAGGCACAATGTAGTGAGATTTCAGCTCATAAAGTGCAAGAACATATTAAAAAGAATTAGAAGTTAAAAATTAACTGCAAAGGAATTAACAAATTAAGAGTGAAATTTTCAACAGCTGCAAAGAAAGCAAAATAATAAAAATGATATATTAAAGGTACTGAGAAGAAAATAACTTTCAACTTAAATTATTTATCCAGCTCCCTATTATTATAAATTGTGGGCAAAATTAAGACACAAGTAGAAGGGTTTACCTCATTGAACCCTCACTGAAAGAGCTGCTAAACAATAATGTTTAGGAAGAAGGAAATTGAACCCAGAAAGAGAAGAATTCAAGATGTGCAAAGAATTTGGAAAACCCTGGGTAAACTATATAACTATAGGTCTGTATGAAGCAGTGCTGATACGTTTCATGAAGTGCTGATACGTTTCATGACTAAACACTAAACAATTAGTTAATGAGCAACATTAACATATAACAGGAGGGAGTGGTAAGGAGTATATTTGGGAAAGGGTAGAGATACTAAAAATACTTATATATAATTAAGTCATTATGCATGTTAAGTATTTAAAAATAATTATTTATGTAATCAATAATTATTAACATATAATTATATAATCATAAGAGCATAATCAGTTATTAATAATTAAATTATATATACTTAATAATCTAACAGAGGAAATAAAAGGGACTCAATAAAATTCAATTGATTCAATAAGAGGTACTGTATAAGAGAAAAACACTTTTTCTTACAGATGACCTAATTAATAAATAAAAAAGAATAAAAATTTAGAAATATGTGTTTTAAATGTCAAAATTTATTTCAGAAAATCATTTTAAAAAATCATTGCTACATCTATGAAACCAGCCGGCTGTATTGTTAGTGTTTACAGTGATCAAAGAGTTTGCATCACTCAGTCTGAACATTCCCCACGGCTGGCAAATACATAACACGCTAACAGACCACACACATTGCATTTTCCAGGCAGAGCCCTCTTCACATACAACGTACCAATGAAGATTTTATTTTCTCAAGGAAATAATGTGAGATTGCCTGAAGTTGTATATGTACACAATGCTAAAACTATTTGGAAGATTGAATGGTTAGATTGGTTAAATGGCATCTGATAGAAAATTTTCTTGAATGATAAAAAATGACCAAACTTTTCCTCAGTGTATTTAGAGCAAAGGTTAATCTCCACAAACATAACACATAATAAAAAATTATATTGCCAAATTGGTACTATTCAATGAAGCATGAAAATGATTGCAAACTTAAAGCAGAAGGAGAAAATTCTGAAACATCTGAAAATTCATGAGTATTTCAAACCTTATCTCCCTTCCTATTCTAGTTATTTTTCCAGTTTGCTAAAGGGAAAGATGAATGACATTGGCATTATTACCTAGCCAAAGGTAATAAAGACAAAGGAATTGTTACCTAGAGAAGATAATAAAATTCATTATGTGTGTTGATGTCTTGGAAAAAATCATACATGATGTGTTGATAAAATAACTGAATCACATTAGACTAATAAGGATAACACATTGGATAATAATCTTATGACACAAAAAGATATTAATAGGCTAAAAACAGTGGAATTTCTCCCACAATGTGAAGTCTAATGAAATACAAATACCTACATGTGTCCCGAGTGCCCACTCTGAAAGAAAGTCATAGTAACAATGAGGAGGATGATATAGTGATGGTGACAATGTTGATGGCATTTATAAGGCACTATGTTAATTACTTGGTTGCTGTGAAAATTAAATGCTTAATGTGGGAAACAACCAGTTGGAATCAATGACTTCTTGTTAAACTCATTCTGTGTCTGTAATCACACGTGTTCCTCTCCTGCACATCACTCACAATCTGATGAATGAAGTGCTGCAGATTTGGATATCTCACTTGGTATTCCATCATTAACTCAATAAGTATTTATTGAACAACTGTTAGGTTGCATCACTCATTTAGATGGTGAAGGTAGAATGTTTAAGAAAGCAGACTTGATCCATGTCCTCTGGGAGCAGCTTGTATTTATGGCTTTGTTACTGGGGGTTCAGGACTAACCCTTCCCAAGGCGGATATGGAGAGACTTCCCCAGACATCCCAGTTTGGGGCTCTTCTGTGAAGCCCTGGAAGCACACTATAATCCACGGTTCATCCTTAGTAAAGAACCCGCACCCTTACTCAGTGGGTGAATTATTTTTCTGGAAAGCACATACCCTCAAAATGCAGTGTAAGAATCACCTGGATGATTTAAGGAAATGCAAAACTTCCAGGATGTTATCCATTGAGATTGTGATGCTATAGTTCTGGAATGGGTACAGGAATCTCTGTCCTTTTGATAGGCACCATCTATAATAATAAAAGCCTAAGTGACCATCGCAACCAAATGGATGACCGAACAGGCTGTGTGGGTCAACTAGGCCATCAGGGGGGTTAGTGAGGGGTGACCAAACGACTGAGCAGCAGGCTGTGTGTGGTGACCAGGCCAGCAGGGGGGTTAGTGAGGGGTGACCAAACAACCGAACAGCAGGCTGCTTGGGGTGTCCAGGCCCACAGGGGTGGCAGTTGGGGGTGACCAGGCTGGCGAGGGGGGCAGTAAGGGACGGGGGGGCAGTAAGGGGCGACCAGGCTGGCAGGGGGGCAGTTAGGGGCGACCAGGCAGGCAGGCAGGTGAGCCAGTGGTCCCGGATTATGAGAGGGATGTCTGACTGCCGGTTTAGGCCCGATCCCCAGGACATCCCCTGAGGGGTCCCGGATTGGAGAGGGTGCAGGATGGGCTGAGGGGACACCCCCCCCCTCCCCACTCCCCATGCACGAATTTCGTGCACTGGGCCTCTAGTTGTTATTCTAATCAGGAGTTGATTTTACTGTAAGGCTCAGGAGAGTCCCCTTAAAGGGCTCTTTGCAAAACTTTGGGAGAGACTGGGATAGGGACAGGGAAGTCCATGTTTTCTGAGCCCAAGGCTTATGCAATTTAGGGGCCCCTTATTGTTACACACACACACACACACACACAACACACACCCAAAAAAAAAAAAAATCGTTAAGATCTCTGCCAGGGTCTCTGAAGGAGCCTGTGAATGTGAAATATTCTGAACCTTAAGCTTCATGGGGGCATCTCAATAAATCTGTCCCAAATTCTCACACAGATTGTGGCCTCTTTTAAAGCCAAAGACAATCCCTACTTTAAGATGAAAAGCAGAAGCACAGACATTTCTGCCCTGAAAAGGCCTGTTCCCCACAGTTCTGGAGGTAAGACTGTGGACAACAGAGTGCCTGGGAAAAGTCACTATACGTCTTCCGAGTGATCAGCAATGTCAGTTCTAATATCGGTTTTATTTGTACTCACTGAGCCCCGCTTTTAGGTTCCAGAGCTGCGAGTCTTTAGAAAGCCATTATACCTTGCTAGTCATTAAGCTAGGAAATTGGAGAGGAAGGACACCTAACACTCACAGATACTGTTTCATCTTGCTTCATACCTGTAACGCAAGACAGACAGAAGCCATCGCTGTTAGTTAACGACCTTCCATTAATGAAAGAAGAATGGGGGATAAAATGTCACAAAACCTGACACCGTGGAGTGGCTGTAGTATGTGTGATTTTTGTAACCCTTAAGCACTGATTTCATCGCGTCGGTTATGGATGAGTGATGGCACCAGGAGGGATTTTGAAATGAGCACTCAGGGATGCGCACTGGTGAGTGAATAGCATTTTTTCCACGGCACACTCCTGCTATCTGAGAATGTAAAAGGAATGGTTTGTGGCTGCCTGTTCCCTGCCTTGCTGATGATTGCTCAACAGGGAGTAGCTACTCTCACCAGTGTTAACAGAGGAGTACAAACTACATTGTGGAACTCATTAATATTTATTCCTTCTAAAAGCAATGGGCAATAAAGAGGGAAATAAACCAGGGAGAATAGCAATGGGAAAGGAAGCCATGACAACAGATTTGTCTTGGAAAGGTTGCGCCATTTGTACAACAAAAAATGCACTAACAATTCAAGGATCCATGTTATTACTAGTATATTATTAGTCTGGAATCCACTAAAAATGCTTGTTATTGGGTGAACTAATCTGTGAAAAAAAATATGTACAGTAAACACAATTCAAGAATTCAAAGTAGCCACCCATATTCTGGTATTATATGCATTTGATGTGCCTCCTCACTATGTCACATTTTCAGTAATAAACAAAGCTGTACAGTATCAGAGCCTGTGTTGCATCTGCCTATGGACACAAACCTTCTCTAACCGAAGCATCACCTCCGTTCATCAGAGACCAGTGACATCGCTGGTCCTTTGCTTCTGCTGCTCCTCCATTTTCTGCTTTGGAATGCTTCCAGCATTATCTCAGCTCTCCACATATCTCTGCCTGTTTCAAATAATCCCTTTTACACTGTGAGACCTCAATAATCTTTCTTCATCCAAAGCCTATAACCTTCTTATACTATGTTACACAGTTTACCATGGGATTACATAGAGTTCTATTCTTTTACAAGTACCTCATGAATATTCAGACCAACTCCCCAGGATTTTAAGCTTTGAGGAGGCCATAGCATCTTCCCCTCCTGAACTTTATTATTATCCATCATTCTTAGCATAGGTCTGGGTACATTTTCTAATTGTGTCATTTAGAAGTATCTTTAAGAAAGACAGAGAAAGCCCTTCAATATGAGAACGTTGACTTCCTAGACATCTATAATTAGTAGTATTTCCTTTCAGATTAATCTATCTGCCGCACTAACTTCATTTTTTCCTCCTGTGCTTTCCTTTCCTCTGCAAAGGCTTAATGACATAACATATGTAAAACATCTTAGCAGAAGGCCTTTCATTAATATATGCCAAATGAACGGTAATTGCTTTTGTTTACTTTTCTGGTTAAATTGAGAAAAAGGGAGGAATTTGTAAGATAATAGTTTTACTCCAAATCTTCCGCACATTGGAAAGACATAATTGTATGCTGGCCTTGCTAGCTGAGAAAAATGGAGGATGTATAATTCATGGAGTCTCTTTACAATGTCCCAAGATCCTACCGTGTGCTTGCGTTATATCTGAAATTGCTCCTTTCTTGGAAAAGGCAGACTTGCTCTGCATTACTCCAGAGTAGGGAGAAACAGAACTCATTTTGCTTCTGTAGTTATGGGAGACAGAACCTTTTCAGCTCCCCTTACTTTGTGATGCTGAATCAATGAGAAGTCTAAGTAGCATCTATTGCCAAAGGATTCTTGCAACAGCCCTGGGATTGTTCGGTTGCTCTAAAGAAGAATACTTTTGCCATTGAAATGCTCCACCTGAGAATGCCACACTGGTCCATCTGCCCCTTACATTACACAGGACTCTGGGCATCTAAAACCACATTGGTTAGGCAGCATTATGCCTTGGAGACCTTAGCTCTTTTTTACAAAGCAATATTAATGAATAGATGCAGAGAAAAGAATTGTTAGAAAAGAGTCTTATTTTTTTGTTTTTTGTTTTTGTTTTTTAACAGTTTCTCCGCTAGGTCTGGTTAGGAAGAGTTGGCTCTATTAAGTTCATACTCCATTGGGAATCCCAGGAGTACTTGGAGAATAAAAAGTCATGTTCTTCACTAAGAAAGCTGTCAATCTATTTCTCACTGTCTTCCAAAAACCCATAGCAAGTGGGTAAAAGTAAAGAAACTAACATGTTGCGACAGGTAGTGTTTTCTCATTAATACATGACTAAATGGAGAATAAGAGAATCATTTTCCCAGACATACTGAGACAATAAATGTCAGAGGACAGACTCAAAGCCAGTGTTTTGACTCCAAAGTTTATTCTATCCAGTCATACCACTACTGCTCTCTGAACTTGCTTCAGAGTATATAACTGAGTGGCTGTCAACAACTTTATAAAAATCATTGGAAGTAAGTGCATTATATCCAATTACCTTATGATATGCTGTTGCAAAAATAAATGAAAATGGCATAGAGATCTGCCTCTTATAACAGAAAATGGAAGGAAATTAAGCATAGTTTAAGAGCTTTTTAGAATTCAACTCAAGTTCATTCCCTGAGATAGTTCTTAAGGTCAAAGTGGAGTCTTGTCAATGGTTATTTGAACCAGTCTGATGTTGAATCATATGAAATTCATATTTTTGTAGGTCAAGAGCTATTGATTAGTGGCAATTTTGTATGGTTCAACTGAATAGGGACAGCTACTGTGTTGTATCAAGTCACCTGGTATTAACTACACTCCACCCGAGGCTTTTCACTGTCAGAATCAAGCCCGCAGCTACTGGCTATGAATTAATTGTAGTCACTGTTTCCATGTGAACAATATGCACTGGTGGTGTATGTGGTGTGCTTTCTAGAGGGAAGTTATTGTCTTCTATAAAAATATGTAGATTTCCCCTTACTACATACTTTTTATGGAATGGTAACTCAGATCTGATGGCTTGAGAGTGACTTGAATTCATTAAGCAGTTTTGACTCTATGTGCCCTTAGAAAATAAATCTGCATTCAATGGTGTGATTTTTAATACTTACCTATGTCCCACTTTGATTTATGGAAATGCATACCATAAAGGGAAATACAGTGAATTTAAGGATAAATGGATGAGGAATATGGGGCAAAGAAAAAATGCTGGTAGAACGAGAACACCAACCCAATAATGAATATAATAAAGGTAATGTACAAAATGTGTGTCATAAAAGCCTTTGAATTTCTTGATATAGGACCACAAGTTTTGACTCAACTAGCCAATGCAAAGAGGCACTCTACATTAATTATGAAACTCACACTGTCCATTAGGCAGGAGAAACCAGTTGTAAAGGAGAAGCACAACAATTTCTGGGTTTAGGTTCAGAAAGAAAATTCACAAGTAGTCCTTCATAGAGAGGAAACTGTAACTATGCTGAATTACAATCTCATTCACCTCTTTACAATAAATACCACAATGAATTGTATAAGGAAGCTTTTGGTTTTTGCAGTTTTCTTCAATGTAGGCCACTAGCATAAACATGAAAATGTAACTCAGGAAAAGCAAATTAGTGGGGGTTAATATGATACAGTACAGATTTATAGGTCTCTGCTAAGCGTGATAACCCGGGGACAGAGTTTGGAATATCTAAATGAATGGATGTACAGCTTTGCCCTCAGGCAACTCTCCTCAGAGCTTTGATAGATACTGGGAGGCAGAGAGTTCCCTTACATCCCCTGACACAAGGATCGGGAGTACTGCTATTTTGGTTTCTATTCAGTTGCAGTTAAATGCAGAGACACATTTTCCAGCCATCATCTAGGTGAGGATAGGATTAGCATCCTTAAAAGAAAATCGAAAGGCTTGACAAAGACATAAACTTGAATAAAATACTATCCCACTTGGAACCGGGAGACGAGTCCAGGCCTAACTAGATGCAGGGCAGAGAAAAGGCTTAGGCACAGATACAGGGAAATCAAAGGCCCGTGCATCCTTCCATAGCTCATAGCCCATAGCAAAAATCTGAAACGGATGCAAGAGATAACCAGCTTCAACTAAAAGTCATCCCTTAGAAGAACCAATTTAATTTTCTGGTATCTTCTTCAAGATAAAATGACTTTCAAGTCTAAATCTATGGAACTAATTGAGTTAGTTAACTTGAAGTAACAATGATAATAATGAGGAGCATTAGGAAGATGATACATAAACAATACATGTGAGACACTTTTATGTTTCTTTGCTTATTAGACCCTCACTACAAGCCTATGGAGTAAGTACTATTATATAATATTGAGGTACAGAGAAGTTAAATAATTTTATGAAAGCATTTAGCTAGTAAATATCATAACCAGAAATGTGAATCAGAAAGTCTAGCTCCTCAGCCTGTGTCCTTAATCATAGATTAGGGTTATTAACTGTAAGCCAGTTTGATGTTGAGGAAAAGCTGTCTCCTGTCTAAGTGGTTTTAGAATATGTGCTTTTCTTGTAAATAATAAATACATCTCAGGGCCAATGGTCTGTTAATATTATCCCCATTGAATGACAACAAAACTATTCATGTATGATGATGCTCATGCTTCTTTTTTATATATCAGAAAATCTTGTATTCATTTATTTGTTCAGCCAGTATTTACTGAGAGCCTTCTATTCTAGGTGCTCTTCTAAATGTTGAAAATAGAGAAGTGAACAACACAGACAAGATCCCTGCTATCACAGAGTTTACACTTTAACTAGAGGCCCAGTGCATGATTGAATCATGCACCTGTAGGGTCCCCTACACGCTTTCGCTTTCGATCGCGGGGGAGCTGGGTGCCTGTCTGCTGGTGCACCAGGCCTTTCGGAAGCCTTCTCCATGCTGAAGGCTTCCGAAAGGCCTGGTGCCAGAGCGGACAGGCACCCAGCTCCCCCGCTTTTGATGGTCGGCGGCGGGACGTGAGCTCACTGCCCTAGAGGCCCCTTCTGTTCCGCAGCACAGCCATGGCGCAGACGCTGAGCTCGCGCCTCCGCTGGCGATGAGAGCTCAGCGTCCCGCTGGCCCAATCGGCTACCCCAGCCACCCCGAGTCCTGCCCCCTGCACCTCCCACTGGCCCAATCGTGGGCATAGCAGAGTGATGGTAATTTACATATTACCATTTTATTAGGTAGGATGGAGAGAGACAGAGTATAAGAAAATAAATAAATAAACAAGAAATTATCAGATAGCCATAAGTTCTATGCAGAGAATTGAAATAGGATGAAATGAGAGAGAATGACTGGGAAATTATATTATTTGGATCATCAGGGTATTTGTTTGGCTCCCCAAATTTATATACCTAGCCTAAAAATTTCCCCTGAGGAACAAGCTCAGATATTGATCTTTCTATTTGACATCAGCAATCATATCAGTCAGGTGTGCTTGTTTCCCCTCCACACACGCTTGTAATGGCAGAATAAATGAAAGTTTTAAAACAACATCACAGCACCGATATCCAAATTGATAAGCTCCATGATCTGTTGAATAGATGTGTTAAAATAAATCCCTTAGAGCTTCTCAGGTGGGGGGATCACTAACAGAATAGGCAACATATAATTGTTCAAATATTTATTGAGTAACTAATGACCCCCTAAGGGTTGATACATGTGATTACTATCTAATTGTTATTCCAGCAAATTTTCTTCCTCTGGTTGACAGAGAGATGCACATTCTAAGATATGCATATTTAGAAATGTATCACAAAACCTGGTAAGTTCTTATTTTAAATAATCAGAAAAGCAAACATATTGTCAGGCTTCTGCTTCCAGCCATAATTGAGTAACTGGAACTTTCTCAATAAGAATAATTGTGAAGTGGGGCAAAATATGCAAAACAACTGCTTTTAGGCATTAAGCAACAAGCTGCAGAACACTGATTATCACTGTGAGGTGATCAATCGTTTCCGTTTTCTACTGGAGGCTCTTTACAAACACAGAGCTGGAGAAGCAGAGGCAAACTCAGCATCAGGACTTTCTGAGCTAAGGAGTCGGAAATCTAAGTTCCAGGCTGCTGAAGTGGCTGGAAATTTCAGGGCTGGGTACATGCAAGGGGATCTGCACTGGGAGGGGTGGGACGGAGTCCAGGAGTCTAGATGGGGATACACCATGGGTCCTTGGCCCAGGGCTGAGCTGCACTGGTGCAGATTGAGACTGTAAAGTCTAGCGGAGATCCTGTGCTGCAAGGCTGTGCTGAAAGGTGGCAGAATAGGCAGGGCAATGCTGGGAGATGCCAGAAGAGTTCTAGCCCTTCCTGTGGTTCTTAGGAGTAAGAACCACACTGTCACCGCCAAGGTTAAACCTGAACCAGACAAGCCCTAATCCAAATGAAACCAAACCTGAAAAGATCAAAACAACTGCCAGCAATTTAACTGTTTGACAGAAAGAAAAGGAAGAAAGAAAAAAAAAAAACCTTTAGAAAGTAAAATGGCCTAATCCAGATTCTCTACAACATATCACTCACAATATCCAGTATACGATAAAAAGTTACTCCGTATGCAAAGTAGTAGAATGAAGAGACCAATTACAAGAAAAAAGCATTTAGTAGAAATATACCTTGAGAGGTCCCAGATATTAGAATGAGTAGACAAAGACTTTAAGAAGCCATTATACATATGTTGAAAAACTTAAAAGATTGTCTAGGGGAGTAAACAGATGGGAGTATGAGGAGAAAAACAAACATTATAAGAATCTGGAATTTCAAGAATGTAAAAAAATCTGTAATGAAAATTCACCCAGTGGACTTTTGGAGATTGCAAAAGACAGATCTCAATAGAAATGATTGGATGTGAGTAGAGAAAAAAGGGTTATTGATCTCAAAGACAAATCAATAGCTATTATCATATCTGAAGAACAGTGAGAAAGATGATTAAGTGAAGAGAGTCTAAGTGAATGGTGAAGTAATATCCAGGTGTCTATGTATTAATAATATTACAGTAGAGAAGAGAGTTATCTGACAGAAAACATATTTGAAGAAATAATGGTCAAATTATTTCTTTCTCAAATTTGTTGAAAAGGAAGCTATCACATTTCAGATCTAAGAAGCTCAACAAGCAGAATAAATTAAGAACAAATACAGCAAAAATATATTGTACTCAAATTGCTAACCACTAAAGATAAAAAGAAAATTCTTAAAGCAGCCAGAGGAAAAAAACCATGATGTGTACACATGAATAAAAATAACAAATGAGGGTTGAAATCTCATTAGAAACAATGAAGACCATAAAACAATGTGTTTACTGAAAAAAGCTGTCAGATTTCTACATCCAGCAAAAATATTCTTCAACACAGGATGACACATTGACATCTTTAGAAACATTAAAGCTGAGGAAATTCATTATTAAACAGTTAAGAGTGTAGATTGTGGGGATGGAGTCCCGTGATCTTGGGCAGATTATTTAACTTCTCTGTGAATCTGTTTCCTTCTCTGGAAAATAGGGATAATAAAACTTACAAACATTTTAAATGAGAGAATCCATACACTGAACTTACAACCATGCCAGACATATACTAAGTTTGCAATAATTCTGAGTAGGGCCCATGTTTTAGAATAAATTCTCCTTTAACAAGAAGTATGTAATTCAGCCACAGTGCTGTGAGAAGAAGATGCTCCCACAATGATAGCTTAGACCTTGGAAAAAGAGAAAATCCTCCAGGCCCCAGTTATCTACCTTCTTCCAGAATAACATCCAAATTTCCTTTCTGGGGGAGCCTATGGAGCCCCCTCCATTTCCTCAGCTCCAGAGAGCTCTGTCCAGTGGAACCAAAACCTTTAGTCTTGAAGAAAGACCTGCTTCCCTTCTCATATTTGTGGCTTTTCAGATCTGTTTAGTGCCATCTGGCCTAATGTCAGTCTTTATAAATGAATGTGGCCTCCAAACTGAAATGCAACTGAGCCCATTGGGAAACTTCCCCTGACCTGAGAAAGTGCTGAAAAAGCCTTAGCCAAGAGGGTTCATCGATGACTCTATCAATAACGGAGACAAATCATCTTGACATAAGAACACAAGAAACCAAGCAAAATCCATAGAGCCCAGATCCCTAGTTTTGGATTCACTTCTAAGTATCCTCTTAAGAGTTCTTCACGGGCTGTATGCCACCTGGTCCCTCATCAAGGTGAAGCCAGAGGCTTAACGCCCATCCCCCTACCCCTTGCCTATAGTTCCTCCTTGCTTGGGTTGTAATGCTGACAGTTTTTCCCTTCACGTTCAGTAATTCTTTGTGTCAGTCTTAATGGATTTTAAAACATGTAGCTCTACATTAAATGTTGAACGCTGTGTAATATTAAAGCACAAGTTCATTCCATTTTTAAAAAACACTAAGAGAAGCTTTAGGGTTAAGCAGAAGGTCAGCTGAGTGCAAGGGGGAAGACCCCGCTCCATGTGCAGTGCTGTAGATTCTCACTTTCTGCAGTCCAGAGGGAAAAAAAACACCTGAAAATATACAAGAACAGGGAACTTAATAATAATAATACGAGTGATTAGGAGTCGAGTTTTTAAATTGCAAAAAAAAAAAGATTTGGAGAAAAAGTAATGAGGCAATAAATATGATACTTAAAATGCCATTAAAATGAAAATGAAAAAGATAATAAAAAGGTAAGATTTTGAATGATTACAATAGGCTAGAAGTTGACAGAAACATAAATATAAAAGATATAAAGCTGAGATTAAGTTAAAATCTGTGAGATAAAATGTAAGGGGTTCAATACCAATTAATAAAAATTCAACTTAAAATGGAATTAAAGCCTTTTGGCAAGTTTATCCTCTGTTAATTTAAGATCAGGAAAAGGGACTCTGCACTTATATAAATAGAAATTTTGATAAAAGAATGGAAAATTCTAGAAAAAAAAAGTCTTATACTGAATATAATCATCTCTGTTTGTTTCCCAATAAGCTACGGTCAGACCATGATAGTGGTAGCAACCTGCCACAGAGAAACTTGAGTGAGTGCAATTTTAGCTCAGATTTATTTTTCTAGAAGATGAACAGGGAAAAGTTGATAAAATATGCCAGTGAATATGATCACACACCCGACTATGCTTAAGTCGTTATTCAC
This sequence comes from Eptesicus fuscus, assembly GCF_027574615.1. NCBI lineage: Eukaryota > Metazoa > Chordata > Mammalia > Chiroptera > Vespertilionidae > Eptesicus > Eptesicus fuscus. Next base: position 21,162,758 of record NC_072486.1, read on the forward strand.
AAATTATTTCTTCAGTATTCCCTCAAGTTTGATGTTATAGACTGAGTTGTGGGATCCTTCCCCTGCCTCTCCCAAATCAATATGTTGAGGCCCTAATCCTCAGTGTGACTTATTTTGGAGATAGAGTTTAAAAAGATAGTGGAAGTAAACGAGGTGAGGCCCTAATCCAATATGACTGGTTTCTTTATAAGAAGAGAAGAGACACAGTAGATGTGCAAGAACAGAGAAAAGGCCACGTAAGGACACAGTGAGAAGGCAGCCAGAGAGACCTCAGAGAAACCGACCCTGCTGACACCTTGGTCTTGGACTTCCAGCCTCTAGAACTGTGAGAAAATAGATTTCTGTTGTTGAAACCACCCAGTCTGTGGTCCTTTGTTATGGTAGTCGTAGCAAACTAATGCATGTAGTCATCAGAATAGTTATATTTGGAGTAGGGTTCTCTGCCATTATATTGTGGGAAAAAAATACAGGTTCTAAACCTCTTATTTAATTGAGAATATCTATTAATGCTCTTTTCCTAATTAGGGACATTGTCAATGGGAATTTGAGTCAATAATGGAGTGTTGCTGGAAGATTTCTGTGTGTGTTGTACATAGACTATTCTACAACACATCCTGTTCTTATTTAAAGAAAGAAAGAAAGACAACTTCATATTTGCAGTGTTGCAACAGATGGTGCAGCCAGGTAGTAGGGGAGTGACGTCCCCCTCAAGCTGTTGATACAGTTTGTAGAATTTAAATCCTGACAATGATTGGCATTGCTACAAAAATGTATATTTTGAAATCCCACCTATTTTTAAATGTTCTTATATGATGAGGGTCAGCAAGAGAAGTTATTTGGCATGTTTGTTCCTATAAATACTTAAATGGATAGCACAGTTCTGTTATTCATGTCAAGACCTGGGGATTGTTTTCAGGGCAATGTGGCATTGTGAGCATAGGCATATGGACCTCTCTCTGTAATTCCCTAGAATGACCAACAGAAGATACAAATAGGGAAGCCCACATCAGTTCTGGAAACAAGGGGAGAGCCCATCCACAGGGTAGACCCTTAGAAGAGTTTCTATTTGCTAAGATGATATTGACATAGAATGAAGGGAAGGGGGCACTGAGGCAAAGGAACAACACTGTGATGTTGAGCATAATTTCTGGGAGAAATAGGAAGGGATTCTGACAGGACTCTCCCTGGCACCCAAACTCAAGCCAAATAAAGGCTGAAGACAAGGCCCATATCTGGGTGCCCTCCTGACTCTGCTAACAGAGGGCAGACCAGCTGCATGGTGGGCTGAGTTCTTTATAGGGAGGAGATGGCTTCCTTGGAGTTTGTATTGTTTACAAGTGCTAGCATTAGTATTCGTGGGCTAGTTCCTTTCCCACCACCAGTCTCCTCAGCACCTGTAACTGAGAAGTTAAAACTATACACACACACACACACACACACACACACACACACACACACACACACACTATAGGCCTGGTGCATGAAATTCATGCACTCAGGGTGTGTGTGGGGGGGGTCCCTCAGCCTGGTCTGCATCTTCTCACAGTCCGGGAGCCATCAGTTGGACATCCTTCGCACTGCTGTGGAGGCAGGAAAGGCTCCTGCCACCACCGCTGCACCTGCCAGCCATGAGCCCAGCTTCTGACTGAGCGGCACTCCCCCTTGGGAGCACATTGACCACCAGGGGACAGTTCCTGCGTGGAGCGTCTGCCCCCTGGTGGTCAGTGCACGTCATAGCGACTGGTCATTCTGCTGTTTGGTCGATTTGCATATTAGCCTTTCATTATATAGGAGATATATATATATATATATATATAGAAAAGGAAGAGGAATGCTCTCTTTTGGATTTAATCTGGACCTAAAGGAATATTTGGGAATAACCTCATCTGAAATTATAACATGTATCTGGTATAACTTCCACTTGACTACTAGTATAAACCAAAATAGAGCAAACCTAGGCTTCTTATAACCAAAAGACTAACCAGAAAAATCAAGAGGGCTGTGTAAAAATACCATAATTCCAAACACAGGGATCATTGAAACAGCTTAGCTCTGAAATAGTCTAATATAAGAAGAAGAAAGAAAACATTAGAAGCTGGTTTGTGACCTCAGTCAAATGTTCTGATTTGTGACCTCAGCACAGTTCAGGAGGTCATGCAGGCAGCCAGCACAAAGAGGGGGAAGCAAGCTGACACCAAGCAGGACGGCCTGGGATGACTGGCCAGGCTATCAATTCACGAACTGCACGGAAGCAGTGATGAGTCTGTTGAGTACTAAAGACATTAATTATGATGCAGAAAATGAACTCCAGGACTGTGCATGTGTGCTTCCAAAATAAAGTGAATAATGTCTTGAGTTAAAAGAAGAAAAGATTAATCAAAAACAATAGCTCGATAATGAGTTAATCATAGCCAGAAAGGACTGGCAGTGAGTTTTGAAGCACATTAAATACCGAAAGCTAATTCTCAATCATTGTTTTAAATATGGTTATAAAATTGATTAAAGAATAAGTGTATTATCTTGAAAACAATACCCTGTAGAAAGAACATGATGGGTTTTATGTTCCCATTAACTATAACAGCCTGAGAAAGACAAGAGAAAAGAAATTTCTGGGAATAAATTTGAGTACAAGAGCATCTTCAAAAAATTTCAAGTAATTACTGATACATGTAGAATTTAATTAATTTTCAAAATAAAGGCTTTCATTATGGGCTTGACATCAATTCCTGGGAATGAATGTATAGCTCCTCTACCTGATATGTAAGAGGGGCATTGTGTAAGTCATCAAATAAAAGCTTGGAATTAAAATGGATTTGGTTAAAAATACCTTAAAAGCTACCACACAATTGTAATAATTAAGGTATAAAAAAACAAACAAACAAAAAAAAATCACCATTGCCATTGCCATTGGTCCTATAGTATCCTTTGGCATATAATTCCTAACACCAGAGCAGGGCTTTGAATAGTGTAGGCATTTAATGTTTATTTTAAGTGACTGAACAATAGGAGTGCAAAGCATTTTTAACTGATTTTATTTTAGATCTTTGGAATATCTTTGTTATCAGGCACCTGTGCTTAATGATAACATTTGCTCAATACCTACACAGAAAGTAAGATTTAAATCCAAGGGAATTTTCTTGTAATTGTGAGTTTGCAATCAAATAAGTTTGTTCAATGAAAAACAGATACTATTTCAAGAAAAAGGTAGATTTTCAGGTAAGACAGTGGAAATGAATATGTTGTCAGGAGGTTTTGAGTGCCTAAAATGCTCAGCTGTTTTGCTAAATGGATGAATAAATTATTAAACATATTGCATTTCTCTCAACCTTTGAACCCTAATATCTCTTTTGCGTGAGTACAGAAAAGGCCTTTCATTTTACAAATAGATCTGAAGTAGACTGGGTAGGAGATCTCGGTTTAAACAATTCTGAAAATGTAAATGTATATTTCATGATAAAAAGAGTTAAATTACACATGGTATATTTTGTAGGTGCTAGAACAAAAATTATTTCACTTACAAATTTGATATTAAAAGTAGATGAGAATCTAAACTGTTTCTTATTAAAATACTGAGTATTTATTTTCAAGATGAATATCACATTCAGTTACTGCTGCAACCAATCCCCTGCCCGCCCCCAACACACACACACACGCGCGCGCACACACATACACACACACACACACACACACACAACAATAACCAAATACTGTCTTAAAATTTATTACATGTTCTAATTAAGCCACCCATTGTATGATAGAGAAGAGACTTGGGGTGAGGCATGAGGGAAGAATATGGCTTTTATTGATTGTCCTGTCATAGTATAGTAGAGTGGATAACAGCATGGTTTCTGAAGTCAAATCCCAACTGCCACTAATTAGCTGTGTGACCTTGGGCAAGTTACTTGATCTCTCTGAGCTTCAGTTTTCTCATCTTTAAATTTGGGATTACAATTGTACCTACTTCATGAGATTGCTGTGAGGATTAAAAGAATTGGGGCAGAAGCTCCCACTTTGATTGGACAGCTAACTCGTGATATCTGGTAGAATGAAAATGTATTTTCAATTTTTAACTGGAACGCAAAAGTCAGAATAATTTTCACTGATAGGCCAGCAGGGTCAATATTGAATTATCTTGATAGCCTCATTCTCTTATGTTAATGTGGCATACACTATATTAATAACCCCCATTAATTATATTTAACTCATTCTCACCTATATCAAACGTATTTGCATGTGTGTGTGTGCATCTGTTCGTTTACATAGACATTACATATTATTGACACCCTCTCACATGTTCTTGCCAGAAACCGATCATTGTCTCACTAATTAGAAAGGTGTGGACAAGGAACCTGGAAGGCTGGTCAACCTTGAAGCTCTGAAAGGTCAGAGCCAACCACTCCCTATCTAATTAAGACAATGGTAACTGAGGCAACTTCCCCACCAAATAATCATGTAAATCCTTACTGATAAGATAATCTGCCTGTTACTGGAATTACCTGCCTAAGGGCCATGGGTGTATCCCAAACCTGAATAAAAGGGATGGCAAGGCCAAAGCAAGGCATAGTCCTCCCACTACAGGTGGGCTCCTGCCTGGCCCCCAATATTCCCAAATTAATACTTTTCTAGTCTTTTTTCATTTGTGTGCGGCCTTCTCCAGAACCCGAACCCTGAACCACGCAGGACGTGAAAGGGGTTCCCACATGTCCTTCCAAGATCACATGGAGTAGTAGTTAGTTTGAGGTATAGTTGAAGATTATGGAGCCAAACTGTGTAGATGTGAATCCACAATCTTTAATCTCCTAGCTGTGTGACTTGGGGGAAGTTACTTAACCTCTACATACTTAGTTTTTTCAATTTGGGGATAATTATCCCTCCCCATCAAATGGGGATAATTGAATACCTACCCCAAAAGATTTTGTAAGAATTAAATGAATTAACCTACGTTAAGTACTTAGAACACCATAACATTGCCCAGCATAGTAAAAACCAATAAGCAGTTGTTAGTAATAAATCAGAGCCTGCTCTGTCCACAAGTGGAATGACTATTCTAAACTTTATGTTTAACATTCCCTGTTTTATCTTTGTGTTTGTGACTTGTTCGTCCTCTTCAGCCAGAGACTGCCAGGAGCACATGGTAGTTGAACTAGTGGGGTTTATTCCTCCTTGCAGGGAGCGGTAGTGCACAGCACAGGCATCCTGGGTGTCTCAGTAGCTGTCTCCTAAAGGACTTCTTATAGGACTTGGGCTTTGGTTGTGAATTTTTATGAAGGTTCAAGTAAGTGCACTTTGCCCTAAGGCAGGAAGGATGATTCTATGACCAGGCATCTTCATACACCTTATTTGGAAGGAAGGCAGACGAGAGGAGGACCAAAGCTGTGGTTGGTAAAGAAGCAGAACTCATTCCTGTTAGCTGGGAGAGGGGACTGTTTGACAGTTTTTGTGCTTCTCAACTGTGACCTTGTTTTGACTTAGACAAATTATGAAGTAGTCTTTTTTGTCTCCAGCGTAGCACAGAATGACCTTGTCTGATTTCATGTCTGTGAAATCGTTTATGTCCAACAGGAGAAAGCCAGGCATAGCTCTGAGGGCCAGGCCCGCTGCTGAAAACACCGGGCCTCACTGACACTCAGGCCAGTTCCCAGGCAGCCGTGGCCACTCTCCTCATTCCTAGACTTACGTATTTATTCCAAAGCAGAATGATCCCGCTTGATTGTTAAAACTGTATATCAGTGGTATACTTTAGTACATATTACCCTCTGACTTTCTTCATTCTTTGATATATTTGTGGGTTTCACCATATTGAGGATTGTGCTCAAGCTCATTTATTTCCACCTCTGTATAACATTACATCGTACTGACATCCATAGTTTAATACCCATTCCCTTTTTGTTGGACATGAGTTGTTTCTAGATATTTGCATTTGTAAACAATATTTCAATGATAGTCCATATAAATAGTTCCTGAGGTAAATGTCTGATAGTTTTTGCAGATTATATACCTGGGACTATGCACATCTCAACCATTCAAGATAATTCCAATTTTTAAAAATAATGTTTAAAATAACTTAGGTTTTCACCAGTAGTGTTTTTCACATCTTCTCCCGTACTTGGCATTATCAAATTTTTAAATTGTTGACAAACTAGTGGATATAATGTGTCATTTTAAATTTGATTTTTTTCATTTAGTCTGATCATCTCTGGCTTTTAGTGGTTAAAGTTAGTCTTTTGCCTTCATTTCTCCCATCTTATTTTATTCCCTTTGTTTCACTTTTTCTGTTCCTCCTTTCTTCCCTTACTTTGACTTTATTGCAACAGTTTTGTTGTTATTATACTATTTCCCATGGTTCAGAAGTTACACATCCTTATCCTATTCATATAAAGGGATTACTTTAAAATGTTAAGGTCCAGACCCAAATGAATACTAAATGAGAAATAAAATACAAGACTACATAATATGTAGGTTGGTGAAGGGTAATCAGAGGTCAAATAGCCTTTCATCATTAAAATTCTCATTTGCTGTCTGAAAAATGCCTTCCTTTGCCCCGATAATTAAAGAATTCTGGATATGCAATTCGCCCACCAGGCCATTAAAACTGAAGTTCTGTGACCTGATCAGTAATGCCCCAGCAAGAGGCCAGCTTTAGGACTCCACTGCCGTTCCGGATTCATGCTGTGAATGTGGGGAAGACTTTGAGGATTTTTCTTTCCTATGATTCCTGTTAAATAATTAAAAGATTTAATTTAAAAAATAACATATACATCCTGCCAGAGTAGCTCTGTTTGTTAGAGCATCGTCAAAATACACATATTTATGAATGCATAAATATGTGGAATAGCAGGTCAATATTTCTCTCTCTTCCTCTCTCTCTAAAATTAATCAATAAATAAATTGTTTAAAAGACAAGAATGGCCAACATCTTTGGGAAATATCACATATTATAGTATACCTTATATAGGTATACTATATATATATATGTTTACACACATACACACACACACACATACTATATCACATACTATAGTATACCTTATATAGTATACCATATATATATATACACACATACACACACACAGTGGTATACTATACTATAGCATCATAGAGAGTAGTGTTAAAGCCCTAAAACATAATAATAATAATAATGATAATATATAGACTTCTGCTACCAGGAAGATAGCGGATATATGATTTTTCCTAATTCTCATGCTTGAAACAGAAAAACTCTTGCACATTATATAGTAAACTAGTGTCCCAGTGCACGAAATTCAGAGGGGCCTGCACCCTCTCCAATTGGGATCCCTCTCACAATCCAGAACCACTGGCTCCTAAGCACTCACCTGCCTGCCTGATGCCCCTAACTGTTCTCCTGCCTGCCTGATGCCCCTAACTGTTCTCCTGCCTGCCTGATGCCCCTAACTGCTCCCCTCCAGCCTGATGGCCCTAACTGCTCTCCCCTGTCGGCCTGATCCCCCTAACTGCCTATCTGCACTCCCTTCCTGGCCTGATCCCCCTAACTGCCTATCTGCTCTTCCCTCCTGGCCTAAACCCCCTAACTGCCTATGTGCTCTCCCTTCCTCTCGGAGCCTTCAGACCCCTGCGCCTGAGTGCTGAGAGCTCTCCACTGAGTCCCCGCCCCTGACTTGATGCTCCAGGCCAGGCGGCACCATGGGCCTGAGCGCACCTCCGGTGGGTTTGGGGGGGGGGGGGGGGCCGCCCCCTGCAGCAGCCTCATGTCCCGGTGGCGCAAGTCCCTGCCCCTGTCCCCGCCCACCAACTCCTGTGCACGCGCAGCCTGGTGGTGACTGTGACACCGTTAGGATATTACCTCTTTATTATATAGATAAGCCATTAGATGACGCTGAACTTTGGAGAGAAGCTAGACCGTGCTGGTGTCAATATTCTGGTTATGATATTGTGCAATATATTTTTAAGATCTTAACATTGGGAGAAATTGAGTAAAGGGTATATAGAATCTCTGTGAAGTTATAATTTCATGTGAATCTACAATTATGTAAAAAACAAAATGTTCGAATTTTAAAATAATACATTAGCTGTTCTTAGGGGTTACACATGATATATTTTCAGAATGCCTCATTGGCCTCATTGCTGTAAAGAAGTCTTAAGTTTGCTTCCTATAATGATTTTTTTCCCATTTGTAATGCTCCAAACATAAAAGTACAAACATATTTTGGACCTGCAAAAAATGCACGCCTTATTTTTTCGTTCGTTTTGCCAATTTCAGAACGTTCAAACATTCTTTTGTAACCCCATGAAGCATGCAAAGTAAATATAATTGAATACCCTTTAAGTCCAATGAGAACAATAACATTTCTCCTTTATTTTAAAGAGATCAACAATAAGACTTTTAAAAAAATCGAACATATTTCTTTAGAGACTGTATTGGATGAACAATTTCTTAGGTAGTACAATTATAATGAATAATGAATAGGCTATTCTAGAAAATTCAAATCTTAGTTTTTGAGAGTATATGATCAACAGTAACACTACATTATGTAATACAGAACTACAGGAATTTTATCCCACAAATTAAACTGCAATTCAGTAAGGTCTCCAGGGCCTGTCCTTTACCTCATTCATTGACTCACACTTATTCCAAATAACCCGTAGGCAATTGCAAAAAATGCAATTGACTTATAGTTTTTGAGGAGCTCAGCTAGTATCTGTGATTTACATTAATCAATATGTACCCTATTTACAAGAAAAACCTATAATGAAATCACCAAAGGAATAGAATCATACAGAAATATGTACTCTCTTCCTGTGTTTCTTTGATTGATGATATAACTTTTATATATATTCTATAAAGACATCTATAAAACGGAGGTTCTTTTTCAAGAACTATATTATCTCAGTGTTGAGTTGAGTAGTTTAGCAGCTGAGATGGTCTCAAGAGTATTTTGCTTTAAGCAATACTTCCTGAAGCCTTTATTCAACACATTTCTCTCATAATAGCTTCAGAAGATTTCTGTGACTGATTATTCTATGTGATTCATTCAGAATACACTGAAAGATAACATTATGCTCATAATGAAAATGGCCAGGAATTAGAAACACAATATTTTAACCTGTTCCCTTGATAAAACCTCCTTTTCCTCCTAAAATTTTCAACCTTATATATAAAATAAATTTCTTCAGGCTCTAACAGTCCTCACAGTTACAGGCATAAAGGACTCCCCATTATAATAATAATGATTTTCAAAACAATATAATGTTTAAAATCACTTTTAGTCAACAGAAAAAAAAAGGAGACATAGACACAATTATCATTTAAAGATAGTCCAGCGATTTTTCTACCACGAGAGGCACACCGGTGTGCCACAAGAATTTTTAAAACATGCAATACCTGACTGTTTAGTCAAGGGCACTGACCTCTTTTCCCTTAGATTGTAAAAAAAAAAAAAAAGAAGAAGAAGCCAGTACAACAATAGCTGTCCAGTGTGAATGAATAAAAATTACCTATTTTTTGTCAGATTGGCAAAAGAGGTGGTAATGTAAGAGCCTTCAGGTAGCATTGATGAGTGTCTCTGTGAGCGCAGGAAGCTGAGTGATGAGAAAGTACCCACAGTTTGCATTAGAGTTTGAACTACAAGCTGATATAGTTAGTACTTTTATTTAAAAATTAGGACAATATAGCTTAAATTATTTTAATTTCTGTGAGCTTCTACGTAGATGCAATTCCATGCAGTTGGAATTGAATAGTTCTTTACATAAAGAGAATGAGAATTATCTAAGACCTTTTTTATTTCCGTCCTTGGTGCCACAGGTATGGGCGTTCTAAATTATCAGACAGAAAAATGAACTTAAGCTTTGATTAAAGGAAATAGTGTCCAAGACACTTACGTCTTAAAATGTTTACAACAAAATAACTGCAGCTATATAGAATACAATATACAACTAAACTTGATTCTTTTCCTACTGTATATGTAGCAAATATCTTTCTCCCTTAGTCATTTACCTTAACTGTCAAATGCATTTGCAGTACATAATAGCCAAACTGCACACATCAACAGAGAAGAGAAGCAAAGGCAAGCAGTACTCATTCCATAGTTTATTGGCCAACTTATGAACAAGCATAGACAATTAGCTTCCTTAGCAATTCTGAGATTTGAGTCACATAGGCAGATGATGTTTTCAGTAAAAGTTCTGGAAAGTATCTGGTGATTCATGCAGCCGGAGGTCAAGAGAGATGTCCCATTTGGTGGCATGAGCTCTTCCTTCATCACATCCACCAGTTACTTCTCTGGGACCCCAAGGAAAGGGAGCCTGCTCCACCAGAAGCCACAATATATATATGTTTCCATATGCAGTAAAGCTGCAGTCTCCCTCCTATTATTTCAGTCCCCTACAGTAGATGCTGCTTTCTTAGACTCTAAGTACAGAATTTTAGGGATTAAAATTGACCTTAAGGATTATTTTACTGCCTGGGAAAGGTAGACCGCGCCTGATCAGTGGCATGACTGATTAGTGGTAAAGCTGGTGAACAAACAATCTGCAGGACTTCTAGCCCCTCTCCTTGGACTACACGGTCCTGCTGCCTTCCATTCCTTCCCCTTTTATTCTCAGGACGTAGTTGGGAAGCATGGAATCATGTCTTGCTGGCGCTTCTTTAAGCCTTTTCCTTTTCCACACGTGCAGAACAATCAGGCTGTTGAGCATAACAACTTGTCTAATTCTTAAGGAACCTCTGTATTTTTCTCCAAACAGCCTCCAAACCAGTGGATTTGAAATTATGCACTGGCCCTGTTCCTAACACCACACAGCTGTGCCACATCCCCTGTCCAATTGAATGTGAGGTTTCACCTTGGTCAGCGTGGGGACCTTGTACTTATGAGAACTGCAATGACCAGCAAGGCAAAAAAGGTATGTAATATTAACGTGACGTACTTGGAATTCTCATCAATTGAGTCAACGCATGAGTTATTTAAAAAGGCTACTCTGTTTTTCTTGTAATTATTCATTTGTGATATTTTCCAGAATGGCTAAAGAGTATTGATTGCAAAAGATGAATAAACCTAGTCTGCTGATGGTACCAGAAGATTAAAATCGAAGTAGGCGAGATACTTGGTAATTTAGACAACAGATGGAGAATGTCTAAGGCAATTTTGCACAGTGGTTATAATTAGCTGTGGTGTCAGGCTGACCTGGATTGGAAACCCTACTCAGTCTTATATCGTTTAGATAAGTTAACCAACTTATCTAAATCTTTGTCCCTTTATCTTTGAGGGGGATGTAATAATACCTACCACCCAAGTTTTCTCTAAAGATTCAATGAGATAATAATCATAAAGCTCTCAATTCAGTGCCTGACCCATGGCTAGTACCCAGTAAACAGAACTCATTATTCTGAAGATAAAAACAAAAAACAAAATGCTATTGATTTTATGATGCAAATGATATATCTAGGAAGAGATGAATAAATGCAGTGGTTTGTTATGTGGTGAGCATGGTGGGATAATTTTAACATGACCCGGTAATTAAAAATCATTTCCCCGTTTTCTTTCAAAGGATAGTGTCCTAGCGATTCTAACATGTTCACATGGCAACAGACATTAATCTGTTATACGTTGTCAGGGAAGCAACACTGAGGTGCTACTAAGGCACAGAGCAGGACTGTGGCTACTCATTAGAGCCCAGATGGTTTATATCCCTAATTCCAATTTCCAGGGAGTTCAAAATCAACTAAGCCTCAAAGAGACAATTTCCTGGGACTATCCAACTTACCAGAAGTTCCTTTTTCAGATTTAATCATGTGATAGTGTCGAAGAATTTGAAGTAATCGCACTTTTGTCTGGTCATGAATATTTCTGAATAGCTTGATATTTCATTTGTTTTTTTGAATATTTTATAACTACAGACTTTCTAAGTCAAGCAAAATCAATCTAGATCTCTCTTTTTCTCTCTTTCTCTCTCTTCCTCCCCCTACCTCCAGCCCTTGAGGATGTGATGGGAGATAGATGGCATGTCTTGCCTTATTTTTACTGTAGTTAAGCTAACACCAAAAGTTTCTCTTTGGCCATTCTGTTTATTCATTCATCTATATATTTAATAAATTATTCATAAACTCACATTAGGCTAGTGTTTGGGGGTATACCAGTGATTAAAGCAGATATGATTTATACCTCCTAACCTCATCCACCTTTCACTCAGGGTTTTTTTTCAGCCTTCTACAATATTCAACCCTCGATGGTAACAATAAATATTTTCCTTCCCCAACAATTCAGGTTTCAAACTGAGGAAGCGGCGCATTACCAGTGAGCCCACTGGGGGCCCGGGGGGCACTGGGAGCTGCCCTCACTTACTGGAAGCCATTCCCTGTGAGGAGCCATCCTGCTACGAGTGGAAAGCAGTGAGGCTTGGAGACTGTGAACCAGACAACGGGAAAGAGTGTGGTCCAGGCACTCAAGTTCAGGAGGTTGTCTGCATCAACAGTGATGGTGAGACAGACCTATCTGTCCTGCTTTTGTGATTGTCTGTTTGACCCTGAGCTTTATCCTGTGTTAAAATCTCTCTCATCTTCTCTCATCATAATTGGTTCCATTTAAAAATACAGAAATAGCTGCTGCTTCTTTCATTCTTTCTTTAGCTCCTTCCATCCATTTCCCCCCTCCCTCCCTCCCTCCCTTCCTCCCTCCCTTCCTAATGGTGGCAGTAAAGAGGTTCTTTGAACAATCACAGTATTTTTTCATTTGAAAACAGGTAACACAGACTAAGAATTAAATCATCATTAGGCCAATAACGTATTAAATTGCCAAATTTTAAAATAATGAGAAAAGGTAACATTTTTCTAAGTGGTATGTTTCCCCTCAAAGAAAATGAGAGGCGTTATAAGGGTTGGTTGACTTGTCTTGAGAAGCCTTTATTTCACATCCTGATATTACAGCTTAGTGATATAATGTAATTTCCAGGTTCCAGAGCCGCTGGGCCTATCTCAACCCTCGAGTTCCTGCATCAACCTTCTGAGCTCTAGGGCCTCCCCTCGGGGAATGTCAGACAGCCCCTGGGATGGTGGTTTTCCACGGTTCTTTTCCTGAACTGCCTTGGACTTTCACAACTGAGTTTGGTTTGATAAACTATCCTGTCTTGTTAGCCCTGACATAAGATTGTACATCCTTCCCAAGAGCGCTGCTACTGTTTGAAGGAGATCCCCTTACTCCTCAGCGATCCCTGGGTCACACTTAGGAAACAGACCTTCCGCAGACGTAGTTTAAAAGCCCTGCCTCAGAGCATCCCTAAGGCTCCTTCTCACGCTCCAATCTGAGGACTCTGCACAGCAGGGCAGCGCGAGCACCATGCCCCCCGGGGCCTGTGCCCTGACAGTTCCTGCTGTTTCCAGCACACGCGGCGGCAGCATTCTGGCGCCCTCTCAGGGGCACTGGGACATCTGGTCACCATCATCATTCCTTCCACCCCATTTTCCTACAGCAGGCAGGGCTGCTTCCTCCTGCGAGGCAGTCACTGTTCCGCAGAGAAAGCTATTCTCTGGGGTGAGAGAATGACAGACGCTGTCAGCACTGCCAAATTGGCCTTTCGACTCGGAAACGCACGGCGTCTTCTCTGTCCAGAGCCCAAGGTGGTCGCGCAGGACAGCACCCGGTAAAACCCACACCAGCGCCTGCGCCGGAAGGTGAAGACGGGGATGTTGATCCGAGAGTTTGCAGCGAAGGTTATCTATTTTCCTTTTTTTTTTTCTCGGTAGATACAGCTCACTAGGATGCAGCCTCTCTCTAGCTTTTACCCAGGTCTGCCCTGAAGAATAAGAAAAGAAGGAGGTTCACACTTAGGAAAAAGAAAGCAGAAGGAACACATTCTGTGGCACTTGTACACCCACTTCAACTCCTCGTGTGGGTTCGATGGCACCCTCTGTGTTGCCTTCTGAGCTGCTGTAGAAGCAGTACGGGTCACTTTTATTTCGGCATCATTGGTAACTCCTTAACTGATACCACTTCTTGATTTTTTTTCCCCCCTCAATGGAAATAATTTTCTTTTATCCTCCTGTAGGCCTAGGGAGGAACCGGGATCCCATGTACTTGGTATATTTGGGCAAGCTAACATTAAAAAAAAATAAAATAAAATGCTGAGATGAAAAGTTAATTGCCCGTGAAACTTTTGCCCAAATATTATCAGATGAAAAGTCAGATCCCACTTATTGCGGTGCTCTTCCTGAATGTTTGTGCAAATTGGGTATATCTTAAATATACCAGAGGAACTGGCTATGTAAAAACTATCAGTGCTTATTTCTAATTTTGTCAGGTAAAATATTTTGTAACACAGATATTTACCTCTTAAGTTGTCTTGTGGAACACGAAAGAACAAGCAGAAGAAGGAGTTAGCTATGCCTGGTTATGTTGAAGAGTGATGTGTGTTATAACCTAAAAGGCAAACTGATAACTCCCAGTACATATAAGCTGGTTTCACTTCATCTATTGCACAGAAAGAGGGATAAAAAAAAATGGTAAGATGTACGCTATGGATATTGGATTCGTCATTATTGTCCTTTATTAGGACATCTCTTTCATCATTAAGTTTTACTTCCTGACATTAATTAGTTGTAGTGCAGCTCAATATTTTAACTGGCTCAACTACAGGGATGTATAAAAGCAAGACAATTCTCTATTATTGTATATCCTAGATTGAACCATAATTGCACTGATAGAATCAGAACAAAAGCTGAAACCTTATAAATACTCCTCCAGTACTGTTACCATGTGGTTGGTCACCTAGTAAGTGTTTAGCAGCTGCACCAAATGTTATTTTGTAATTAAATCGAACCCAGAGAATTAAAGTTGATTAGTTGTACAGGCTCTACCTCTAGGCCTGGCTGCAACTATAGATTTTGTTTTTATAATTAAGTTAAAGCTCAACTAGGGAAATGAAGAATTGGAGTCTATGAATATAGAAAATAATAAAAATGCTTTTTTTTTTTTTTTACCTCCCACATTCCCCATAAATTTACAACCTTGTTAATGACCTTAAAACATTTAAAACGTCTATTTTTTTCCTGAGATATTCTTGTCCGGGCTTCCAGAGATCATTAAGATTTGCTGGTGCTGGTTTATTTATTTATTTACCTTTTCATTCTCCAGTTGTCTTCTAAGGAGTAGGATTGGGGAAGGGTTGTGAGAGCACCCAGGAGTCCTATGCAAGTTCTCTGCCAGGTAGAGACATATAACAGAAGCAAGACAGAGAACTCAGAAACATTTCATGTGTAATAGAAAAAATATCAGACGTAATTTAAAGATGCTCAGAAAAGCAGTTTTAGATCTCTGAGCACAAATACAGGAACTACTCCAAAGGTCTGGTGGTAACATCGGTGGGCCGGAATTGGACAGTGAGAAAACTCAAATCTTCTCTACTTCAGATTTTGCAAAATTTGCCCTTGTTTTAGTTAAAGGTGTCAATTTGGTGAGGCAAGAGTATTTTGTTTCCCCAATCGGTCGGTTAGAGACAAAACTAAGCAAGACTATTAGGCTGAATGTGGGAAAAAGAAAATCTATTGTCTTATTGATTACTTAAGGAGATCATAACCAAATATTATTTTCATATTTTCCCTCCCTCTGTGGAAAAAAATAAATGATGCCATCCCTATCTGATTACCATGTGCTCTACTTCAGGTGTCGGCGTACTGACACCTCTCTGTGCCAATTTCAAAACCACAGTTTTGTTATTTTGTCTTGGTACTGCTTTGAAAAGCAGTGAACCTCAGCAATTTTGAAATGCCTGCAACTTCTATGCCACCTTTTTTATTTTTCTCCACATTAGTAAAAGTTAACATAGGGACATTCATGTAGAGGACTCATGTTTATGCTTAACAGAGTTTTATGAAACCAAGCAATTACATTTGTACAGAAATCAATTGATACAACAATTCATCCTTGCATGGCTATTAATGGTGCAGTAGCAAGAGCAGTGACTGGCCAGGACCCTCAGAGTGGATTATGCTATTCTTAAAGCACTATGGCTCTGGTTCAGTTCTCTCCTCTTCCATTGGGTAAAGCATATAAAAATTCAAATATCATTTTATGGATAACTGCACATCACTCTAACTTATTGGTTAAAAGTAACTGACTTTAAATGTCATTAACAACCAATCCTATCTAATAAAAGAGTAATATGCAAATTGACCATCACTCCAACACACAAGATGGCTGCCCCCATGTGGACACAAGATGGCCACCACAAGATGGCCAGCAGGGGAGGACAGTTGTGGGTGATCAGGCCAGCAGGGGAGGGCAGTTGTGGGGGGGGGGACCAGGCCTGCAAGGGAGGGAAATTGGGGTGACCAGGCCTGCAGGGGAAGACAGTTGGGGGGGACCCAGGCCTGCAGGGGAGGGCAGATGGGGGGGACCAGGCCAGCAGGAGAGAGCAGTTAGGGGTGACCACACCGGCAGGGGAGGGCAGTTAAGGGTGACCGGGCCTGCAAGGGAGGGAAGTTGGGGGGGACCAGGCCTGCAAGGGAGGACAGTTGGGCGGGGGGGAGTTAGGAAAGGGCAGTTGTGGGGGGGAACAGGCCAGCAGGGGAGAGCAGTTAGGGTTGACCACGCTGGCAGGGGAGGGCAGTTGGGGGCAACCAGGCTGGCAGGGAAGGGCAGATAGGGGTAATTGGGCCAGCAGGGGAGCAGTTAGGCATTGATCAGGCTGGCAGGGGAGTGGTTAGGGGGCGATCAGGCTGGCAGGAAGAAGCGGTTAGGGGCAATCAGGCAGGCAGGCAGGCAGGCGAGCGGTTGGGAGCCAGCAGTCCTGCATTGTGAAAGGGATCCCAGATTGGAGAGGGTGCAGGCTGGGCTGAGGGACACATCCCCCACCCCCGTGCATGAATTTCGTGCACTGGGACTCTAGTGTTTTATATATATATATATATATATATATATATATATATATATATAAAATATGATTATAACACACCACTGTGTCATATCACTATGGTTAGAAATTATTGGATTAATAAGAATATCCAGTAACCAATTCCTCATGTACAGATAGAAGGACTTAAGATAATATTAGATGTTTATAAATCATATGTAAATAGATATAAGATATCTTACCATATGCATGTGAATTCATTATATGCAAACATTTTTCAATTTATTGTGTGAGAGTCTAGATCTGTTTTTGTAAAGAGTGCCCTAGTTACCCCAGTATCAGAATCTCCTTAAAAGTGTGCTGTGAAATCAGATTCCGAAGTCTTCTCTATTGGCCCAGTGAATTACAACCTATGAAGGCAAGTCCCAGAAAATTACATTTTTACAAATCTTCCTGGATGGTTCTGCTGTCCAGTGAAGGTTGTGAAAATGACAAAACGTTTTTTTGTGGAACCTAAGACCCAACTCTGTGATTAGAGGATAGGGAGCAAAACACCAGGAATAGAAAGAGAGAAATTACAAAGTTTATCGTTGAGACTAATATTTTGCTTGATCGAGGATATACATAAACTCTCCTAGAAGCATAGGCCAGGTCAAGGATTAGGATGCACAGGGTTTATTCAGGATGCACTCCCAGGAGAAACCGGTAAGAGAAGGGGGAACAAAGAAGCAAAATAAAAATGTCAATTCATATGTTTAGAGCTAGATGAGAATGCAATTTCAGAAGCGTGATCACTCTCTGGAACTGGAATCTGCTTCTTAACACCAATTACACAGCCATTACATGAAAAAGCTGATCTTTTAAATGCAAAAATACACTCTATAACTGAGTTGTTTTTCCATAATTTAAGCAATAAATCAACTAAGTTTCCTTCCTGTAGAATGCTCCGCTATTTAATGTGTTTGGAATATAATTAGGTTGGATATTATGCTTAAATCTAAGGTCTCTTACTTTACAATTAGGATAATCTAACAATGTTGGTAGGAGTTTGTTTCCTATAATTGAATTGAGATTCTCTATTTAATTTGTTGTAAAGACGAAATTTTTCTTTAATTTAAGGCAGAGGGTTATTTTTCACTGATGGTTTGTAGTAATCACAATTTTACTCTGGCCTTAAAAATCTGACATCAGATACCATGATCTGTCTTCTGTGTGTGTTTGTTTTGGGTTTGTAAACTCTCAGGATTGAGCCCATGTTCTTTTGCATAGCAATGCCTTAGCAAAGAAATAGAATTTTAAAAAGAGTTTTCTTTTTTAAAGTAGTATAGATTTAGCTGAAGCCTCAGATGAAAGTTAAGTAACCAGTAATTTGCTTACCACTTAATGATCCTATATAATAAAAGGCTAATATGCAAATCGACTGAACGGGGGAACAACCGGTTGCTATGACACGCACTGACCACCAGGGGGCAGATGCTCAACACAGGAGCTGCCCCCTGGTGGTCAGTGTGCTCCCACAGGGGGAGCACTGCTCAGCCAGAAGCTGGGCTCAAGGCTGGCAAGTGCAGTGGCTGTGGCGGGAGCCTCTCTCACCTCCATGGCAGCACTAAGGATGTCTGACTGACGGCCCGGGGAGTGGGCCTAAGCCGTCAGTCAGACATCCCCTGAGGGCTCCTGGACTGTGAGAAAGCACAGGCCAAGCTGGGAGACACCACCCCCTCTCCTCCCGAGTGCATGAATTTTGTGTACCATGCCTCTAGTAATGATATACAAAATTCCCAGTAAGTGTTAACTACTACTTGAAATGGCAAGTATAAGAGAAAACAGCCTTGCACTTTATCAGAAGTGGTCAAATGCTGGGTCAGTAAAAAAGCCAGTAGGGATAGAAAGCACATCTTTCCATCAAATTGGACTGGAGTTTAATGATTAAAATTAATAATTAATTTTAACTACTTAAAGGTAGAAGAAAGTAAAGGGTGAATAAATGGTGATGAAAGGAGACTTGACTTGCAGTGGTAAACACACTATACAGTATACAGATGATGTATTATAAAATTATACACCTGAAACCTGTATAATTTTATTAACCAACTAGTGACCCAGCGCGTGAAATTGCATGAGACCCAGGCCCACGGGAAATTGCCCGAGACTCGGGACCCCATACCCTGCCGCGCTGCGGGACTCACCTGAGCTGCGCCACTCTGTGAGACCTAGAGTCAAGTCCCCACCCGCCCACGTGCGCCTTGCCACACACGCAGCCCTGCCCACCTGTGCGCACCTCACTGCACACAGCCTTCTGGTGACCGGTCTTTGGTCGTTACGGCGTTAGGGACACTGGGTTTTTATAATATAGATGCCACCCCAATAAATTCAATTAAAAAAGAAAGAAAAATAAAACAACAACAAAATAACCCAGATGTACCTCATTTCTTACATCATTGGGCCCCTTGTCTTTTTGTGACTCTGCTTATCTCCTATCAGACTTTGTCCTCTCATAACCTCATTGATTCTAGATTCCCTTCCTACCTCTCAGGCTCTGTGTCATTTAACTATCACTGGTAACAAGCCACCTCCAAACTCACTGGCTGCACCCAAAACCAATGAGAATTCCTGCTCAGGTTTTCCCGGGCTCACCTGTGGAGGTTGGACTATGACGGAAGGTCCAAGGTGGCCTCCTTCCCATATTTTTCAGGTGGTGCTGACCGACTGCTGTGGTATGTTGATGCTTCTCCATGAGGACTCCCACCCTAGACTAGCTTTCTTACATGGCGGTTTCAAGGCACTGCTTTATTAGGACAAAAACAGAAATTGGCAGGCCCTTGACCTTGTACAGTGTCACTTCTGCCACTTTCTATTGGTCAAAGCAAATCACAATGACAATGCAGATATAATGGGCAGAGACATAAGCTGTACCTCTTGATGAGAGATGTTACAAAGAATTAGGGCAAAGAATTTAATTTACTGCAGTCCACTTTCTGATCACAATTGCTTTTACTCCTCCACATGCAAAATATAATCCCTCAACATCCAAGGCCACCCTAATTCTCATGCAATTATACCGTCACGCTTAAAGTTCACTTTCTCATAATCTGCATCTGGTTTTTGGGTACAGAAACTGGGGTGTGGCTACTTTTTTCACACATTTACTTTGAGCTGTTACTTTCAGGGTAGCTGTTTTTCTCCCACGGGCAGTTGGTCATAAGTTCTCCCCTGTGCACTTCAAAATAAGTAATTTAATGCTATCTTGTAATCATAGATATTTTGAGAGGAAAAGGAAAATAAATCATACAGTATAAACTATTGGAGTTCTGAGCAGGCGAGTGACCAAAACTGACTTATATTTTTAAAGAATAACTCACGTTGCTTTGTTGAGACTAAACATTAAAGGAGGAGAGAAGTGAAGAGGCTGTTGCAGTAACTCAGGGAGAAGATGAGGCTTTGGTAAGGGTTGCAACAATGGAAGGGTGTGTGCTAGTTTGAAAGAATTAAACTATGTGGGAAGAACAGAGGTAATTAGTTAATAGAGATATTGGTACACTGGGATCAGGTTTTCCTTTTTTAGGGGTTGTAGGTCTCCCACCATAAATCCTATCTTCATCATCATGTCATTTAGCTGCTTAAAATCTCTTGCTGGCTTCCTGTTGCTTTTTGCATAAAGTTCCAAGCCATTGGGGAATCATAGAATGTTTCCCCTGATTTTATTTTGCCCATTTTCCAAATCCTGTATTTCAGCATTGTATAGTTTATAGAACTTGGTTCTTTATCCTTTACTGTAACCCATCCTCCCCTCTATGGAGTTACTATGGAGTGAGGCTCATGACGTGTTTTTGTAGACATATTTCCTAGCACTGTGCTCTACATAACAGATTGTCAGTAAATTTCCGATTCATCAATAATTTCTTGCTTTCTCTTATCCCTAAACATCACATATTTTTAGGAAATTACTCAATTTCTCCTTAAGTAAATTTGTGTTATTGTACTAACTGAAAATTTAAACTTTACCTACCAGATATCAGATAAAGCATGACACCAAATTGCACACTCTATTACCATCTCAAAATGCCTTCACATTCCATTACGCTCAAGTCCCAGTGCACCAGAGCAAAAGAGCTACTGAATTTGCATAAAGAGGAAAAAAAAAAGATAAACAGAATGTACATAAAAACCTATAATCTGGAGGATTTATCTTAAAGCTTTTATCATTAGACTGTTTTTTTGTTGAGATTCAATTTTCTGGAACCCAGTCATTGGAAGCACAGGGTCTAGGTTCAAATAACTTTCTTTGGCAAGTTATTTCAATTCTCTGTGATTAAGTTTCCTCATCTGTGAAATAAGGATAGTAAAATTACCTACTCATAATATTGTTGTGAAGTATGAGTAGTCAATATATGTTCAGTGCTAAGAACTGTGCCTGACACATAATAAATACTGTTTAATCATTGTTACTATCATTCTTCTGAGGTGAATTCAATAGTGAAAAAGTTAACTAAGCACAAAGACCATTCTTTTTTGTTTGGCTAAGAATAAGAATTTTACTACTTACCTATACTGATCAAATGATTTACAGTCTATCATTTATTTTTATAATGCCTTTATTAAATAACATCTTCATAAATATTCTACTATAACACCCTTATAAATAAACTTATTTTAAAAGAATGTGTATATAGTTTTAAAGAAATGGGTGCCTTCTTCCTGTTCTATTAACTACTATAAAATAAGTATATAACAGTAAAATTTCATAATAGAAAATTTTTTCACCTGTTACACAAGCAAAACAAATCTAAATTGCATTTTTTTTCACTTGACACATGGTATTGATTCAAATTATTATTCTAGTAAAGTCTTTTGAAGAGAAGTAAGATTGTTTCACCAAATTTATGAAATTAATTATTGTAACATATTGCTATTAAGTTTAAAGTAGATTATGAGTGTATTTTTCTATTTGTGTGACCTAACTATTGCACTGAGTGTGTCATATCAGGAACATGCAGTTTTCTTCGGAAGATAAGTCACTGACTACAGCTGGAAATAAGACTTAAGTTTATTTATATAAGATCAAGATATATTGTTGTGGAATGACAATTAAATGTAATGAGAAAATAAATCTGTACTAATCTTTGAACTTTAAGACTGCATTAAGTGGGAGCTAGGGAAAATATATCTTTCCAAAACTCACCAATAATCCACATTAGGAACTAATAGAGGAGATGCTATTTAGCTATGCTTCTCAATCTGAGATTTCTTATATCTTAGGGGCACCTATTGTTGAAGCTGGACATCTTACCTAATAATAGAGAAACATGTAAATTGTTGTACCTCTGCTATGCCCACAGCCAATCAGAGTTAGCATGCAAATTAACCCAACAAAGACAGCGGTTAATTTGCATACATACCTGGGTCCCAGGAACCTCCTCAGCACCCAGGTCACTCCCAGCCGGCCATCAGAGGGGGTGGGGCCCTTCCCAAGCCTAAAGCATCCGCCGGAGGGGCGGGGGGTGCCTGCTTCCCAAGCCTAAGGCCTGGGGCAGAGGCTTGGAAAGGGGCCGAGCATGCAACCAAATGCAGACCATCTGGAAGTCAGTGCTGGGTTGCCCAGCTGCAGCCTGGCAACCCAGCACTGACTGCCCAGGTGGCTAAGACCCAGAAAGTGAGTTAGGGTCTGATCTGCAGCTGTTGATCAGTGTACTTACCTCTCTCTTTCTTTCCCTCTTTCTTTCTGATCTTTGCCAGCAGCCAGGTTTTCTTTCTCTCCCGGCTGCTGTTAAGCCCCGCCTCTTTGATCAGGCCCAGAGATAGGCCTAGAGATGCTGACTGGCATAGGAACTGACCAATCAGAACCAAATCTGGGTGCTGTGGGGAGCCAATGGCTGCCTAGGAGGCAGAGCTTTTGACGCTGACTAGCATAGGAACCGACCAATCAGAACCAAATCTGGGTGCTGTGGGGAGCCAAAGCCTGCCAAGGAGGTGAAGCTTTTGACGCTGGCATAGGAAGCGACCAATCAGAACCAAATTGGCCAGCAGAGGAGGGCAGTTGGGGGCGATATCAGGCCTGCAGGAGAGGGCAGTTAGGGGCAATCAGGCAGGCAGGCAGGCAGGTGAGCAGTTAGGAGCCAGTGGTCCCAGATTGTGAGAGGGATCTCCCAGGGATTGGGCCTAAACTGGCAGTCAGACATCCCATAAGGGGTCCCCAATTGGAAAGGGTGCAGGCTGAGTTGAGGGAACCCCCACTCCATGCACAAATTTCATGCACCAGTCCTCTAGTGTTGAATAAAAAACCACAAGATTAATACAGTGCATTTTCTTAGCTTTCAGTTTGGCCAATGGGCTAAAGGGATAGAAAATGTAAGTGAATTAACTAATAAAAAGTTTAAATCTTTGATCCTATACCTTAAAATTATAAATCTTTGATCAAAAGGGATTGTTAAATTGTTTAAAAATTTAAAAGATATATATTAATTATATGTTGCTTGCCTCCTCAACATTCATTCATTCTTTTCTCTCATCTACTGTGCCTCAGATTTTTCTTTAAGAAATTAATGTGTTCCCTAAACTGAACCTATTCATGAGGCTTGCTGGAATTGATCCCATTTCTCCTCCAAGGCTGTAACTCATCTACCTGGCCATAGTGATTGCATTAAGGATGAGCATATGGCCTAATTTGGGCTAGCAACAGAGAATACACCCAAGAACTTGTGCAGAAATAACTAAAGGAGACACTGGAACTGTCCAGAGTCACCACATAAAGTTGATGATATTAAAGGCAGGAGGAGAGATGGAGGTATTAATTGGTGTCCTTGGAGCCATTAGCTCTGTCTTCACCTGAAGCCATTTTGATCATTATCTGAGGCCATTATTTCAACCAGTAAAGTCTCTTCGTTATTTTTACCCGAAAAGAGGTCTGATATCAAAAGAGATTAGAAAGGTCCTGCTTTGAATGAGTGGCAACCTGAGCTTCTGTTTTCAGATGTATACTAAATTCACCTGTGAGAAATTAACCACTCTCCATTTTTTAAAAAGAATCTGTCTATGACAACATTTGCAAAACTCCTAGAGTATATGAAAGAAGAGTCTAATGTGGCCTTTCCAAATAAGTTAATTTCTGAGATTTTTCAGTGGAAACGCTGCAGGTAACAATCTGGCTGAAAGAAGAGGGACCTGTTTTGTCTCGGCAGAGCATTTGATGTTAGATTGAGAAGATATCATTGTCCTTACCAAAGCAGAAGGCAGCCAATCAGTGATTCTCTTTCATCATTGATGTTTCTGTCCGTTCCTCCCTCTCCCTTCCTCTCTCTGAAATCAATAAAAGACATATTTTTAAAAAAGATCCCAAAATGTCAACTTTGATCCAAAGCCACATTAGCATTTTTGAATAAGAAATGTATGCAGAGAGCCTCCTCTGAGCTTTTCTGAGATACACAACCCAGCAGATGGCTACATTCCATGAGAAAGCTAGAACCCTCTAGAGAAGTTCTGATTTCATAAATACATAAATAAAGAATTGGTTTAAACATTGGTTAAATTTTCAAGAGTCTTCTCCCAGGACACATTCTTTCATTGCTTCTACAACATATATTGCGCCACTCTGGGTCAGACATTGTAGCTTGTGCTGGTGATATCCATATTAAGAATGACAGTTTCTGTCTAACAAGTACCCACTATGTAGTGGGAGATGGGAAAATATGTAGTCAAATTGTTTTAACGTAGTGCAATAATTTCTAAATTAGAGATATGTTCAGAGTGCTAAGGGGCAGAGTGGGTAGGGTTTACTTTTTACCTTGGAGGCCACTGAAGGCTTTAGGAAAGAGATGGCTTATGTGCTAATGCAAAGGAAAAATACAATTTGTAAGAAGGTCAGTATATTTTAGGCTAAAATCACAGCTATGCGAAAGCAGAGAGGTGTGAAAGAACTTGAGATGTTGGCGGAGCGGCAAATATTTGGGCATGTCACTGCAGAATTTGTGTTTGGGAAGTCGGAGGAGATGAGTCTTTTTGGATAGTTCCAGATCATTAAAAAAAAAAGGCCAAGTGAAGAGATTCTATTTCATTCTATTTGGAATTAAAAATATTCTGCCAGGGAAGTGGCATAGTCAGATCATTTGGAAATGGAACTCCAACCCACAGCAGGGAGGAAGGCAGGTGGAGACAGATGCACTTGTTCTTTTTTAAACTAAACCAAGAGGTGTGGCTATACAACAAAATTTGATCTAGGTATAATCTTGAGGTTTTTCGAACAATGAAATTTGTTTTTAACCAGTGATGTTGATGCTATGTTGCTCACCTGTCACACAGTAAATTTAGAAAGTGGGAGAATCTATCCATATGTTTTAGAATCTGTTTTGTGTGAAAGACTTTTTATGGGTTGTCATAATGTAAAGAAGGAATTGTCCAAATTAGTATAATACAGCAAGTAAATGAAGAAAGAAGTTATACTGAAAACTACTTTTTATATATTTTAAGAGTCCCTGACAATGTAGTTAAAAGAATATATTTCATAATTATTGGTAAAATCTATATCCAAGCTTCATGCACACATACCTCTGACAATCTTCATAATAATGTTAAAGATTGATATATCACAATAATAGTGGTAAAGCTGTAATTTTTAAATACTACATTTCATGTGCCAGAAATTCTTGAAAAAAATAACAGTATAATTGCATTAATTTTGTTATTTACAAGTAATAGGTTGTTTAAGTTTCCTGTGCCTGGAATTGATTTATAACATTATTAACAATGATTAAAATGTTCATTATTATTTCATTTTTAAGTTTAAAATTGATTCTTATAGTTTCAATTTGATATGAAGAATATATTTATGCATTTTATGGTTTTTTAATACATTCATTTATAATGCCGTTTCTTAACAGGGTAGATAGTGCTGTGTAGGTGAACTATACTCAGCCATCGTCTATTGATTGCAGTTGGGGGAAAGCAACAAACCAAAGTTGCATCTGAGTCATAAAAGTATCCTTTACCTTCAATCACAGTAATATTCTCTTATTATAACTTGATTAAAGCCTTTTAAAATGGATTTACTGGTAGTTTAAAGTGTAGCTTTGGTCAATAGAAAGGTTAATATCAATATGAACAACAGAATAATGTGCATGAAGAATATGGCTCTCATGTCCAGAATACTGAACTGTTTATCTCAGGCTAGAATAAAGAAAGTCAGGGCTGGTTGCTGCTGTTTCTTTTAAGATAATCCAATAATCATTTAGTTAAACTCAGGAAAAAGAGCATTTCTTTGTTTTGGAACTCTTTCAGAATTGTATTTCATGTTGATTTGGGGGTATGCACTGACCATACATTCAGAATTAAGTAATTCTTTGTTCCTTTCCGCCTTCACCTTACTCATAGAAGAGAATGGCAGTAATTCTTTTGAAGTAGAGTGGCCTCCATTATTCAGGTTTGATTGACCACTTTTGTAAGATGAGAAATATAGAGTTCAAGAGCCATTCAGGCTGTTTAGAGCTCTGTTTTCTGGGGGAGGGGGGTAGGCATATCAGTAGATGAGTGTATAAAAAAAAAGCTGTGGTACATTTACACAATGGCATACTACTCAGCCATAAAAAAGAAAGAAATCTTACCTCTTTTGATAGTGTGGATAGACCTGGAGAGTATTATGCTAAGTGAAATAAGCCAGTCAGAGAAAGATAAGTATCACTATCACATGATCTCACTTATATGTGGAATGGAATTAACAAAATAAACTAACAAACAAAATAGAAACAAATTCATAGATGCAGAGAACCGACTGACAGCTGTCAGAGGAGAGGGGGCTGGGTGGCTGGGTGAAAAAGGTAAAATTATTAAGAAAAAAAAACTGCTCATAGAAACAGACAACAAATAATGCAAATTAATGAGAGTATCTATTTTCCCCTATCTATAAAGTCAATAAAAAGAGCACCCAGTGATATGAAATAGAAACTCTTACACAGAAGAGGAGGAATTTTAAATTATTGTGGTATTTAGAATGTTGTTTAACAATATACTAGTATTTTATAAATCTCAAATATGTTAATCTAAACTACTTTTAGTAATCTGTTCTAAGGAATAATACTCAAAATGTGGATTCTTATAGAAAAACAATTGTATACAGCATGTACTAAAAGAGTAAGAATGAATTAATCAATAAAGAAGACCTTACGAACTACAAGAAACAGTAGAGAACAATAAAATACCTTTGTATAGGTAAAACGTACTAGTTCTAATAATTACTACATAGTAGGACTATACAGGTAATTTGGTCTACTGACATTTCTGGTAGTCCTGTCTATTCTATTATTTCATCAAAACTAGATCAATATTCCATAGTTTAGTCATTTATTTTAATATTTAGTAAAGCCATTCTTCTTTTTTCCAAACTTATAAAAATTCACTGATTAGTCATTTGACCAAGTTGCAAATTCACTTTATTTTGTAATTTATTTGGATTCTGGGAATCTTAAATGAATTTAGGAAAAACTGACATCTTCTATGATTTATACTCTTTCCATCTAGAAGCTTGGTGTATCCCTCTATTATTTATAGTGTTTTCCTTTATTTGTTGTAATAGAGATTTGGAAATTTTGTTATGTAGAACAAAGAAACTCTCAAAGATAGGGGGAGATATGATTGTTGCTATTCCTTTTTATAGATCCTCTGTTTCTCACTTATCAATCATTTTCTAAAAGCAAAAGTCAATATATTAATGTAAAGACTTAAGCCATATTTTTAGAGATAAGGGATGGGAAAGTCAAGTTTTTAGTAATGACACTGCTACTGCATAGTTTTATATATTTTATTAAACTTTTTGAGTCATTCATCAGGTGCAAAATCAACACACAACTGAAAATTATGTGTTAGGTCTTATGAAAATTTCTTTTTTTGAAGTTGTGTTCCTACTAATAAAGCACCATTATTTTCTGTAACTTTTCTTTGTAGTTTGGGTATTGAAAGAGTTAATCTGAGTTTTTTTCAACCATAATAATTCATTTATTGTCTTGGCATTAAAATTGTACAGAAATATGTAAAATGCCCTAGTAGATCTACTGCAGATTCTCCAGTGAATGAGACAGTGGGACAGTGAATTGAATAATGGACAGTGAATGATTAAGAAAAGAAAAATATTGTATGCACATGTTGATATTTTGTTTAAATGTGTGGTATGTATTGATATTTTCCAAGAACTTTCATATTATGGTGGAAACCAAACAAACATTACCACAGTAAATTTCTTACGCTAAGAAAAGTGAAAGCAATGGGCTGATAGATACTTTAAAAAAACAATGTTACTGTTTTCATAGTCTAGATGTAATCTAGTTCTTATATTTGATATTTTAGCATTAAAGTGATCATTATTTTATCTTTTATTTACAATAATTTTCTTATACTGATTATGATTCCCTAATAAGAACAAAATTCTTTATTTGTCAATTGCAAGGTTTTTCTCAGATTATCTTATATGGTAGCAATCAAAAATAGAAACCATTAAACAAAAAAAGCAAAGCCCATGGATAAATGAGAAAAATACTTAAAAACAGTATTTAACAGTATGTGTTAAGTCTCATCTATAAAGATGAGAGTGTGTGAAAGAAAACTTGTATAAATCAATGAGATTACATATTTACCTAAAGAACATTTTAAATCATATTGATTTCTACTAGTTCCTATTTAGGTAAAGTGACCTACTTCAGCTGGGCATTTGCCTGTTGGTCTGTGGGTAAATATGGATTTTTAAAAGATAATGGAGAAAGCAGGCTCTGACTCTGGGTTTCTAACTAGAAAGTCTGTCCTGGTAATAACAGAGAATATGAATATGTTATTACAAATGACCTCTGGCAAATAGCTCCATCTACTTATTACTCTCCTTCAGTTGAGTTTTTCCCCATCAGAATCATGGAAGACTGCTATCAAAATCTTTGTCAGGCCCTAATTCTCCTTTCCATAATTTTGGTAATACCCAATGATTTTAGACATAAAGACCTTAAAAACTCTAAAATTTTAGGACTAATATAAATCTCTCTCAACCATGTATCAAAAAGGGTTTAGGAAATCCTTTTAGAAAATAATGATCAGGTGTAATTCTTTTTTACATAGGAAAATATATGATAAGTTTCTCTATACAATTGCCTATACATTGAGTTTTTTCACACAACAGTGCCTATATTGAAGGCACTATCTCAACGGGCATGTTCAGGTTGTTGTGGTCATATTTATGCATTACATTATGTATTATCTCCTTTATAAAAATTGTAGGAAGAATTTTACAATTTCTTATGTTTTTAAATCAAGAACAGTTTTACCTCTTCTGAAAATTGTCGTATCACAGGATGAATCTGTAATTAATCCTCCTGTGTGTTGATTGCTAAAAAGCTTAGAACTAATATTAAGAGGACCTGTAACCAATATATGGGACTCCATATATATTCATGTTAACCTTATTTCTCTCATGTATCTACTTTTAAAATAAAATTTTCTCATCTTTTTAAAATTATTATTAGTTCACCCTTGGGTGTTGCAAATTACATTAAAACATTTTTGGGAACAAGATGACATATGAATTAATTAATGTATTGAATTCCTATTTCCAGACATCTGCCTTACAAATTCTAAAGTAAACCACTCAGAAGATAGTGATTGACTATACACGCTGTGTGACAACCCCCTTTTACTCTGACCCCCCAATCAGTCATTTGAAGGAAAAGTC
Organism: Eptesicus fuscus; assembly: GCF_027574615.1. NCBI lineage: Eukaryota > Metazoa > Chordata > Mammalia > Chiroptera > Vespertilionidae > Eptesicus > Eptesicus fuscus. The sequence continues at coordinate 21,192,267 of NC_072486.1, forward strand.
ATACAAAGGAAGCATAGTACTATTGAACCCCTTTTAAGCACGTGGCTCTATCTCAGTGCCCTAAGCTGGTGGTCTCAGTGTCTTTGGAGAGTTCTATCTCAGAGATCACACTTGGCCAGTTAGCAAATAAATTTTTAAAAGTTAGTGTTTACATATAGAGATCTTTGAAAATATAAGGCTATGTAAATGTAGTTGGTATATTTCACTCTTTAAAGATCTAAAAGACTGGAAGGTGACCTAGATGGCATTTTGTAATGAAAAGAGAAAGTAGTACTATTAATGGACAGCTCAGGTTGAAGACTCTTTTCTATACTTGACTCTGTGTGTGTGTGTGTGTGTGTGTGTGTGTGTGTGTGTGTGTCTGTGTATGTGTCTGTCTCTGAATGTGTTCAGATGTATGAAATTTCTGAATGTGTAGTATTTTAATAATTATCACTGTTTCTCAAATCATTGATGATGTTTTGAAAATTCTCTAAAAAGAGAGAAATTTTAAATGACATTTTGGAAAGCAGTACTTGTAGGTTTTTTGTTTGTTTGTTTGTTGGTTTTTTGTGTGTTTTTTTAATACCGCAGTCAGCGTTCTGATTTCCTATAAGCCCCCTCAGTGTATTTGTAGACTGGTGGTCTGAATATTGATTGCTCTTGTTTCCATGACTAAAATTGATTCTCCCTTCAACCAAGATTTTTGCCTGTCATCAAACTTACTTTTTCTCTCATGCAAAAATTACATTTGATCGGATTATTCAACAGAAGAAGGATTCTGTTGTTAAGCACAATCAATATGCTGTGTTCACTGATTTTATAGTTTTTTCAGTAACTGCCTTCATAAATGAATGCTGGAACGGTTCAGATTATACCAAAACTGGAATATTTTTTACAATTGTAATCTCTTTTACTAACATAAAATAATATTCAGCAAGTCTATTTCTAAAATATTATGAATTCATGTAAATATGATATCAATCAACAAACATTTCAAACACTTGTTATTTTCACATTATGGAAAGGCATATTCATAGTTCTTAGTCTAAAGTGTTTTATTTTCCAGTGGCATATATAGAATATATGCATAAAAGATAATTAACAATAAAAATCTCTCATGATTAATGTTAAATGAGTCATACTGTCAATAATGATAGAAGTCATACTTAACACTTAATTTGAGCAACTATTAAGTACTAAGCTCTTTATACTATGTTCAGCTATTATATCTAGCATATCTAATTTTTATAAGAGCCCTCCAAAAGAGTTAGTATTAACTTCTTTTTAAAATATATTTTTATTGATTTCAGAGAGGAAGGGAGAGGAAGAGAGAGATAGGAACATCAATGATGATAGAGAATCATTGATCAGCTGCCTCCTGCATGTCCCCTACTGGGGATCGAGCCTACAACCCAGGCATATGCCCTGACTGGGAATTGAACCATGGCCTCCTGGTTCATATGTCGATGCTCAACCACTGAGCCATGCCAGCCAGGCTTCACTCCATTTTGCAGACAAGAAACTAGTAATTTCCTCAAGCTTGTGCATCTGGAAAATAATTTAAATCTCAGCTCCATTTGACTCTAACATCTGCAGTCTCTGAAAGCACCGTATTGCATCCCCATGAATGTTATAGATTTTCAGAAAAAGTTAGGGATTACTTCCAGGTCTAGTGGTCAGGAAGATTTCACAGAGATGGTCAGGTTGACTCAGAATTTAATGGTGTGAAGGATTCAATAAAGTTAAGAGAAGGAAGAAGGGGTCTATGTTGGGGAGAAAAATACATAAGTTGATATGTACAGAGTGGTGGAAGTTTCATCTGAAAGTAGTTTGGAGATAATTTGAAGGGAGAGTTAATAACATACAATTATAGAAGGGCTGTATGCCACCTAATGGCTTGGAATTTATTCTTGAATATACCAGGTTTACTTGAAGGCTTTTGGGGAAAAGTATATTAGTACTATCAAATGCTATATTAAACTTACTGTATTACCTTATAGGCTATAACATAGAAGGAATGTATGAGCATCTGGAAGTAGAGAGAGGAATTAGGAAACATTTAAACTACTCCAAAGATATGGGGCTAAATTTCACAAGATTCACACTGGAGCTAAAAGAGTATAGGTGAGTGACATTTTTAGGACTAATCAGATCTTTGCAATTGAATAAATTTGAGAATTCTTGTCTTCAAGATTTGGGGACTGAGTAATTAAAGAAACAACATTAACATGAAGACATTTATCTGAACTCACAGTAGTAAATGACTTTGAGAAGAAAGGTTGTTTAGATGAATTAGTTTTTACATGAGATAGTAGTTTTTATATGAGTACTAGAGGTCCGGTGCACGAAATTCGTGTGTGGGTACAGTCCCTAGGCCTGGCCTGTGATCAGGACCATCTTCTCTGGTTGCCCACAGAGCCTCCCGCCCCCGCTGCCACCCACCCCTGGCTCCCCATTCATCATTGGGTGATCAGAGCCTGTCAACCAGGGGGAGGGAGGCCATTCCTGCCCACTTGCCGGCCCCACCCCCACGGCCTCACCCCCACCACGGATCGCCCTCTGTGTGTGGGGTGACCGGCTAGGCAGGAGCCTTGGCCTGGTGCTGTCCGCGTCCCCCACCACCCACCCTTGGTCCCCCATTCGCCATCAGGCGATGGGAGCCTGCCGGCTGGGGAAAGGGACCAAGAGGTGATCAGTGCGCCTCATAGTGACTGGTTGAGCAGTCGTCTGGTCGTTCTGCTGTTAGGGTCAATTTGCATATTTCCCTTTTATTACATATGATAAGCCAGTTGAAAGCAACCAGCAAATGATGAATATGAAATAGAGCATCGAAAGAGACACCAGGAAAAGAGTATGACTTATCAAGTGTATAAAGATATATAAAGCTACCAGACTAGATCACATCTCCAAGTAAAGAAAGTTTGGATGAAGCCAAATATAATTCTTGTCTGAGTTACTACTATGTTCAAATTATACACTAGAAAAGTTTAAAGGGAGTAATATATTTCTGTTTTATGGAATAGTGAGTTGAGACTCAGGTTAAGCTTACTAAAGTCACAGCTAGCAACATTTCCACTACTAGTAATGGCAAAGTAATAATTAGGACTAACTCTACTTCTAAGAAAAATTAGAAAGGGTGGGAAAACATATTTATAGAAATCATGGATAACTAATAAGGAAGTAAAGAATTATAGGTCAAAGATATGAGAATAATAACAAAAATACAAGTTCAGTATTTGAATCATTTTAGCTCTGTGAATATCTGAAACTACCAAAGGGGTGGCTACAAGGCTGAGAAGATTATCCCAGCTTTTAATAGCTTCATAGTACTATAAGGACAAAAATTAGAAGTCAGATCCCACCAAAGAGTGCCTCAGTTAACTCATCGGTCTTTGGTGTGGGACCTCAAAGTGTTCTACCCTAGGATAAATGGAAAGAATTAAAAAAAAAAATAGACCAATACACACAAAGTCTGAAGTCCAACTTCAAATCACTTCAACCATGAAAATTGGATTAACTTGTCCAGGGTAGCAAGATAGAAGTATGTAAATATTATGTGGCATTCCAGTAGACCACTATCATTAATGAATAGAACAACCACACCAAAATCTGTAAGGGTAACAGAGTTGAAAAGCACAATTAATATATATGAGCTAAGAATACCACATCCAACAATCACAGAAACTCTTCTCAGTAAATAGGAAATCTTTAACTATTATGGGACAAGACTTCATAGATGTAAAAGGTTTCAAATCTTCCAGAATGTTTTCTAAACATAGTACTATTGAACTAGAAATCAATATAAAAATATAAATTCTTCATATTTGTGGAAATTAAGAAGCAATTTTTCAAATAATGTGTGGATCAAAGAAAAAATCAAAATGGAAAGTAGAAGATATTTAAAACTGATTATAATGTAAATATTGCATATCAAAACTTACAAGATGCAGCTAAAGCCCTGTGGAAAGAGAAATATACAGTTTTATAGGCTATCTTAGAAGTAAAGAAATACTGAGAAAATTCAATGAGTAAAGTATTCTTCCCATGCACTTAAAAAATAGCATAGAAATATAAACTCAAAATAATAGGAAGGAAAAAAATGTTTAAAGACATCAAAAAATAGTGTAAAAGGTAAAACTAACAACTTCATGCCAATCCATTTTAAAACTTAGATGAACAATTTCCAGAAAAATACAATTTACCAAAACTGAATTCAAAATAAATTATTTTCCCACAAAGAAAACTATAGACTCAAATCACTTCAGTAACAAATACTGCCAATTTTATCTAAAAATTTGAGAGAATAAAAAATAAAGAATGCTTTTCAACTTATTTCAAAATTAGATTTAAAAATTAGATGCAAAATCCTAAATAAAAATTAGCAAATAATATCCAATCTATATTATAAAAGGCCAGAGGCTGTAACACCATAATGCCGAAACGACCAAATGACTGGTCACCAGGAGGTGAATTGATGGGTCTCACAGTGCGGTGGGTCTGGGTCTTACGTGATTTCACATGCTGGGCCTCTAGTTATGTATAAAAAAGGATAATACATAATAAATTTTTAGGTCTTAAATAACTTAAGACTGAACAGTTTTTCTTTAGCAGTATTCAGTTGCTAATGTTAAATTTCCCTGAAGAGAATCTGATTCTAGATGGAAGAGATTAGCATATGGAGATGATATATATGCCAGTTTTCATAAAGTATCAGAAAAGTAAACTTACCACAACATTCTCTTCTATGTATCTCATTATGTGCATCTTTACAATGTGCTTTCTATACAAAACATTTATGAAGTTGTGTTTAAAATAGTGTAGGTGTCTTCTGACAGCTCAGATCAATAGGCCCTAAAAAGGACATGAGTTAAAATGGCAATTAAGAGCTCACACCAAAATATTACATGTTGAGATCTTCTTTTCTATTATCTGATTCCCTTGTGCTTATTTTTTTACTTTATAGCTTGACTTTGTTATACTCAGTGCATATATTTTTAATGACATAGCTATCACTTAAGAGGGAAAACTGATTTCTTCCTATCTTAATATATAGTAGATTTTTAAATGTAGTTTTCTGATTTTTTTAATTATATACAAACTAGAGGCCCAGTGCATGAAAATTCATGCACTGGAGGGGTGGGGGGGGGGGGTCCCTCAGCCTGGCCTGCCCCCTCTCACAGTCCAAGAGCCCTCAGGGGCGGGAGGCAACCCGGTGATCAGGGGAAGGTGATGCCCCATCATACCTCTGCTGCAGCCACTGCCAGCAGCGCAAGCCTGGTGTGGTACCTCAAAGAGTTCTACCCTAGGAAACCTGAGCCTCAGGCAGCCCTGGGCGGCTGGACAGCTGCCATCTGAGGCTTGCCTGCGCCTCAGGCTGGCCCTGGGCAGCTGGGGGGCTGAGGGGACTGGGCACCACCATCTTGTGGCTGTGGGCACACCATCTTTGAGGGTGTGGCAGTTAATTAGCATATTTCCCCCTTATTGGCTGTGGGCACCGCCATCTTTGTGCCCTCTTTATTAGATAGGACTAGAGGCCCCATGCACAAAAATCATGCAATAGTAGGCCTTCCTTCCCCTGGCTGCTGGCACCAGCTTCCCTCCAGCACCCCGGACCTGGGCTTCCCTCACAGAGGGAGCCCCACCCACCCGCCACAGCCCTCCTGTTGGTGGCCTGGGCCTCCCTCTTTGGAGTGATCATGGACCCCCCTGATTGATCGCCCTGCCAGCTGGTGGCCTAGGCCTCTCTCTGTTGGGTGATCATGGGGAGATGGCCGGGCCCACAACCAATTGCATCACACCTGCCTTGGCTGGCCTGGCGCCAGTGAGTGTCATAGCGTGGTCCCGGATGGTCATCCGGATGGTCATTCTGCTATTTGGCCATTCAGTTGATTTGCATATTATGCTTTTATTATATAGGCTATTTCTACCTTCCTCTGCTTCAACTGTAAATGTGACAGATGGCAATACAGTTTATATCCAAAAACAATTATTTAGATGGGGAAAATATACTATTGCTTTCTCTTTTTTTTAATCCCTTTGCAACATGTAGAGACTTTTAAGAAAAAAAGAGAAAAAACTTTTTGCAGATAATTAAGAATTTATAACCAAAATATTATTTTTAGCATTTCACCCTGAAGCCAGAAATTGGCCTTGCCACCTAGACAAACAAGGTCATCTCTGCACATGGGCAAGGTCAGTTGTCTTGCAGAGCCTCATTTTATAGGAAGGTGGGGTGGGTGGTTATATTACATCAAAAAGTATACTTTTTATAATTTCTTCTCTGGAAGAGCTAACAAATCAGTAGGTCATCTGGAGTCATTAATCAATTCTTACACTGTCATTTCTAGATTACAGTGACATTAGCAAGGCTTAATCAACAACCCTACTTATCTTCCATTCTGCCTTTCTGATTTCAAGAAATGGGTCAATGAACTGGTTTAAATTTTCTTATTTTATGAGTGTATTTAATGGATGTATGTATTTTTATGAGTATAATTACCTTGACTGTTGGGTTTGAAAATGTTTTCAGTAAGTTCATTAAATTACAAATTAAGTATTATACTTTATTATAGCTAAAATACAACTTAAAATAACAGTGTGTACAAATAATAACTCTTAGATGTTTCTAATTAGGAAGGGGAATTGGAAAATAACTTTAAAATAATGACCAGAACCCAGCGTTCTCAATGTATGTAGTTTAAACAGCTTTTATCCACTACTGATTCACTCACAGTATCCTCTAAAAGTCTAAATCATGATTGATACTGTTAAAGTATTTTGACAGGCTCTTAATGGGTTTTGGCCAGTCACAGTTATGAAGTTTCAACTCATTTAGCCAAAACAGTACTCCTTTTTTCTCAACAGCTGGTGAGATTATATCCCTGAATAATACAACTAAGATATTATGTATGCAAATCATTGCCAGCGGTGTACTGGAAAGACTACTAAAATATGAATAAAGAGACCTGAATTCTAATCCTATGTTCTGTTACTTACACTGAAACATAGGACGAGTCTTTTTTCCTATCACACATTCAATTTATTCATCTCTGAAAACAATGGACAAGATCCCTGAAGTTTTAATTTTTTTGCAATGACAACTCAATATCTGGTCATGAATCAATCTAAATGCAATGGCAATAATTTGTTTTTATGACTAGTGTATCATAAGTGAAATTTTCATATTAAGCACATACATCTTATTTACTTGTCCTGATTTATGGTACTCTGGATTATTATATTGTCTTGCACGTTTACAGGGTCAGAGTGGAATTCTCTTCTTTCAACTAAAAGGTAGAATGAATAGTTTTAAGTCAAGACAAAAACTGCCAGAGGTCAAAAAGAGATATATTAAATAGATAACAGGCAAAAAATAGGGTCAGTTTGCCCTCATCATCTCCTATGATTGTCTGATGCTAACCTTTTTGGAGTTGTGGCTATTGTTAAAATATTGCACACCCAGGAACTAATTTTGATGTTTTGAGGCCAACGTGGCTGATATAGAATCAATAAATTTCAGGGTTCAAAAGGAACTAAAACCATAGCAACATTTGTCCACTTTCAGTTGAAGGCATATGTTTTAATATTTAATATTTCCTAATGGTCTTCCTAATGCGATTGCTGTTTATATATAAAACTTTTTCTCTGTTGCTAGTGTTTTTAAAATTTTATTTATCACTTACTTTACCATTTAAAGCAATAAACAAAAAACAATTTTGAATGTATATAACTATGAAGTAGCTGATCTGTTCAGGATTGGATGAATGTCCCCTTCCTGGTAACTTAGGAATGGACTAACAGAAGTCACTGTTACTGGAGGCTGAGATCCCTCTCAAATATTGATGATTCTTAGTTTTGGAGCCTCCATTCAACCTCAGCCAATTGTCCCTATATTCTTTTCAAAAGAAAAAATAATAACCTAGAGGAGAGAGACCAAGTAATCTATTTAAGTACATTTAGTATTTTTTAAATTTTACCAAATAATTATACTGCTCACCTGTTTAAATTTTTTGTAAAATATTTGATGCATATAAAATATATTTCATGCAGGTTAAATGCCATAAAGCATAAAGATAAAATAAGCCTTAATTAAAACATTATCCAATTACATAAGCAGAACGTTACTAATAGAAATGAGGCTCCCTGGACCCTCATGAATTCATCCTGCTGGCTCCTACTAAGCTCCTCTCCAGAGTGATTTTCTAAGTGAATTTTTTGTAATCATTATTTTTTTTTTTTTTTTGCCATATCACATCATTTTTCCACATTGAATGCAGCAGATGAAGCAGCAAAAAAAGGGTGGAGGTGCCAAGAACCAGCTCATCACAGGGCCTTTTAGGACTTGGGAAATAGTTGTACAGTAATGGGAAACCACTGGAAGATTTCAGCAGAGGACCAATGGAATCAGAATTATGTCTTCAGAGCATTGTTCTGGCTGCCGAGGGGAGAAGAGCAAGAGTGGAAGTGGAACCTAGAAAGTGGCCGAATCAGTAACAAAAAGATCAGGATACAAATGAGCCAAATACAACAGTAGCCATATAAATCAAGTAGAGTCCTCATAGCTAGTAGAAAAAAAAATGTATTCTCTTGGCTAGAAAAGTGCTCAGTTAACAGAAAAACTTTAAAAAAAACCCAAAAAACATCACAATGCTTGTATTTCATAGTGTCCCTTGGTGAAGTTAAATTATTTGTATCTGTTGATACATCTACTTTCGTCCTGCCTCAGGAACTGTGCCATCGCTCCAAGACCTCATTATGACTATTATTGCCATAAAGGTTTATTTAATTTGCTTGAGAAGTTCCTTTAAGACCAGGTACTCTTTGTAAAGCACTCTTAGATTCTGCACTGCATAATTTCAGATTCTTATCCTGCCAAGTCACTACCAGAAAGAATCTAGAAAATGAGCCCTACAGATATACAAATTTCCGGCTGTAATGCATATGCCAGTAATTCAATAACTTCACAAATGGCATTCAGTTAGCATGCTTCATTTCCTAATTATTTAAAATCCTTAATTCACTCTTCATCATGAAAATTTTTCCATAGCCTCATTCACTAAACACATCAATATTATGCGAATTCCTATTTTCACTCTAATGGAAAAGATGATTCTCCCTGAGTCCCATCTATGTATTTTCTTTTAATTATACAATTTTTCTAGTGTATTTGGTTATTGGCCTTCAATGTATGTTCAAAATACCTGCTTTTAATTTTAATGGCTCTGTCCATGGCAGAGCTTTTATTCCCAATTCAATTGAAAGAGTTACTTTGCCTTCTCTCTAATTGTTCTTCTCAAGTCTTTTGAATTTAAAAAAAAAAAATGTTTCTTTGCAAAGTTACTGTTAGTTTTTGGAAACATAAGTTGTACCTGAGTTCTGTTTTTTTTTTTAAATATGTTTTTATTGATTTCAGAGAGAGGAAGGGAGAGGGAGGGAGAGATAGAAACATCAATGATGAAAGAGAATCATTGATCAGCTATCTCCTGCATGCCCCCTCCCCCCCATTGGGGATTGAGCACACAACCAGGATATGTGCCCTGATCAGGAATTGAACCTCAACCTCCTGGTTCATGGCTCGATGCTCAACCACTGAGCCACGTAAGCCAGGCCTGAAGTTCTTTTAAATATGTAAATCATTCAAATCTTATATCACATATTATAAATGGATGCTTGGAATTAAGAATCATAAATTTGTAAGACATATCAGAGAGAAGCATTAGGACAACTGGTGAAATGAGCTACACCTTTTTAATTATTATTTCCCTTTATCAAAGAATTTTAATTCTCTCGTATTGAGGACACTAAGTTCTACCTCCTTTCAAAGCATAATTGAATTTTGTCATCATCTAAAGCTTCATAAATTTAAGACTTTTCCTAGGCAATGATATTTCTGTCAAATGCACCTGCTGAATGTGATGAGAACATGATGGCCACAGTTGAGTTCAGCAATTGGGAGTTCCTGAAATATACCTACATCTCTGCAGTCTCTGACTGGTTGCCTCAAATGTACAAGAACTTAATAGTTTACCTGGACAGCTTTCCTTAAGAAAAACGTTTTCTGGGTGGGACATGCTATGAAGTGTTACAGATTATTGGCAGCACATTGCACTACAAAAAGTGTTTACCAAACAGATGATCTGTGGTGTCCATGCTACCTTTGAAACAATGCTGAACTGGGGTTGACTTTGTTTGAACTGATTCCTCAGGAACTACCTTATTTCTAATGTCCCCTGGGGAAATGGAATGGGGTGAATTATTATCAATACCATTAATTTTAAATTTGGGAGATGTGCCAAAACATCTTGCCTATCTCAGTAGATTTATACCCATTAAAATTAGCTTATTGATTTATGTCAATTTCTAGATCCATGGTTTCTATATTGACTTCTGTAATAAAGTCTCCAAATTGTTTAGCTTCAGTTCTTTTATTTGTATAGGTTCAATTACTTTATCAGGCCAAGAACATTTTATCTTTCCTACTCCCAGGTTGTTGACTTTGGGTCTACTATCAGTTGGCTGAATGTCTTCGATCGTTTTGTTTCACTTTCAAGAAGAATCCCATTGGGTGTTTATAACCCCTTGCATATTGGAATGAGATTTGCTGCTTTTATATTTGATGTGTGCAGTTATTTTCACTTATAAAAATGAGATAGTATTTCCTGCTTCTCAAGGTTATTGTAAGCAGTTTACATAGCAGAGGAATGTTGCCATTGGGAAAAGTGTAATTTATTTTTGTTTTCTTGGTGCATCAGATAATTGAGCATAATGCTGTGAGGTGCATATGTAATCTCTGTAATAGCATCATCTATGAGAAAATAACAAGTGTTGCATCTCTAAAGCTCAGTTCCATATGGTCACTGAATGAATACTAGAAACCCAACTATATCGTTAACTTGTGTTATGACCTTGGGCAAGTATTTCCTCTGGACTTTATTTCATAATTCTTAAACTAGATGTCTCCCATATCTTTCTTTTGCTGTGATTTCTGTGATTATATGCAAGCAACAGTGTTCTATTGGAGAATCATAAGAAAGGATAGGTAACTAAATTAGTTCACTCAAATTGTAAGACAGCACAGTGTAACATTAGGCATATTAATAGATTTTTTTAAAAATATATTTTTATTGATTTCAGAGATGGAGAGAAAGAAACATCCTATATAATAAAGAGGTAATATGCAAATTGACCATCACCCTCACAAGATGGCTGCCTGCAACCAAGCCGGCAGGGGGGTCAGTGAGGGATGACCAAATGACTGAACAAGCAGGCTGTGTGGGGCAACCAGGCTGGCAGGGGGGGACAGTTGGGGGTGACCAGGCCATCAGGGGGGGCAGTTAGGGGCAACCAGGCTGGCAGAGGGGGACAGTTGGGGGGGCAACCAGGCTGGCAGGGGAGGCAGTAAGAGGCGACCAGGCTGGCGGGGGGGGAGGGGGCAGTTAGGGGAGACAAGGCCAGCGGGGGGAGGGGGAGTGGTGGTGCAGTTGGGGGCAACTAGGCCGGTGGGGGTGCGGTTGGGGGTGATTAGCCTGGCGGGGGGGGGGGGGGGCAGTTAGGGATGACCAGGCAGGCAGGCAGGTGAACGATTAGGAGCCAGCAGTCCAGGATTGTGAGAGGGATGTCCAACTGCAGTCCCCAAGGGATCCCGGATTGGAGAGGGTGCAGGCTGGGCTGAGGGGTTAGGAGCCAGCAGTCCAGGATTGTGAGAGGGATGTCTGTCGGACATCCCCCAAGGGGTCCCGGATTGGAGAGGGTGCAGGCTGGGCTGAGGGGACCCCCCTTCCCATTCATGAATTTCGTGCACTGGGCCTCTAGTCAATGATAAGAGAGAATCATCGATCAGCTGCCTCCTGCATGCCCCACACTGGGGATTAAGCCCACAACCTGGGCATATGCCCTGACCAGGAATTGAACTTTGACCTCCTGGTTTATAGGTCAACACTCAACCAGTGAGCCACGCCAACCAGGCTGATTTTGATGCCTTAGTTTCCTTCTCTAGAATATGAGTATACTAGTAATAATCTGTCAACCTCATAGGATTGTTGAGAATTACATCAATTAAAACTTGTAAAGAATTTAGTTCCCATCACACTGAAGTGCCCATAAATATTAGCAAGGATTAGTTCCAGGTTGTGATTTTATGTTCATGTCTCTCAGACGGAAAATCAGAAGCATGGTATTCACATATGAACATAGCATTTCTTTATACTTCTGACTTATTGTAGAATTGATCACTTGAAAAATTTATGATGTTAAAGAATAGCTCAGAAGATTTCCCTGCTTGGGTCTCTATTGTTATTCTTTGCATTGACTTGCCAGTAACTTGTCTAAAAATGTGAACACCTAAACCCCTGTTATTTTGATTCTGTGTATTTCATCTCATCCATCCCTACCCCCCTCCAGCTTTGTAAGTCCATCCAAATCCAAGCAGAGTTGCTTATTATTCCTTCCCGCAGGGTAAAGACTTCAAAAGTCCTATTAGCATATTAGCTATGGAACTCCCTCTGCCTTCGCTTTCTCTCCTGGTTTGATCTTATAGGCAAACTCTGTTTCATTTTTCGTATGTACACATAAACCAAACATTTTTTAAGAATTCTCTAAAGCCCTTTGATTTTTTAAAGGGCTTTTATGCGAGCATTATCTTGGTACACCATGCTAGAAGATACAGTTTTCCACTAGTAAGTACTCAAATTGGTTTTATGTTGTCTTCACTAATACAGTTTAGCAACTACTATAGAAGTGGGGAATAAAAGTGCTGTCAGTTTCTAAGTGAATGTTATCATGGCTTCCTTAGAATTGAAGCTGATTTTTAGCAAAGATTCACATGTGTAAGTGCTATTTATTTCTCTTCTGTCTTTATTGACTTACAGTTTATATTTTTGACATTTATCCTCATAACCATACGGTGCCGGTGCTCCCCCAAAGCTTACTTACCTAGTTATTACGTATGTTCCAGAGGGATGGGTCTCAGTCAGCACCCAGTTTCAGACTGCTTAGAAGCCAGATCCCCAGGCAGCAACTTCTAAAGCAGGGGTGGGGAACCTTTTTTCTCCCAAGGGCCATTCTGGGTATTTATAACATCATTTTCAGGCCATTCAAAATCATCTTAAAAATTAGCCTGCTATATTTGGCCAAACATTTAATTAACTCACCCCTAATACGAGACAAGGTACGTCAAGTGGGGGCAGATGGTGGAATGTCTTAAAACACAACCGACAGGAAGGCATGCACGATCTGGAGAGCTACAGGGAATCGTTTGAGGGTGTAACAGACTCACAGCGGTGTGGCTGGCAGGCTGCTTGGTAGATAATTTGCAGGACAGATTGGAAATGTGAGGCTCTCTCAGAGAGAGAATGTGAGGTAACCAAGACTTGAACAACAACAACAACAAAAAGGAGCAAAGCAAAAGGAAAAGCCACCCAATGGTCCTTATCCACAGAGAGCCCCGCAAGGTGCCATGAGGGGCTGACAAGACCAGGACGTGCAAAATACTTAACGTGATGGAGGGAGAGGCTGAAGAGAACAACACAGGAATTGTGTTTATTACAGAGTAGTGGAATTCTAATGACATGTTTGATGTGGAACTCACTGTATACATAAGCTTTTAAAGTTAAAATAAATAAGCCAGTAGATCATAATAAATGTGACTGCTTTGTTAATTGTATTGATAACTCCTCAGAATGACCCTAATATATAATTTCTTTCATTTAATAGCATAATTTCTCTCATTTAGTACTGTAATATTGCTCGATGTAGCTGCCTCATAGCACTCGAAGAAGAAATGTTTTACCTTTTATCTAGAAAATGCCTGAGAGGCTTGCTGACTGCAACTCATGTGTACAGCTGTTCAGTTTACAGTTTTTAAAAGTTGATGTAAATTATTTAGTTTATATAGAGAAAGGAGATTAAAGGAGCATTGTAGGATCCAACATTTTGGAAATTCTGCTTATCACTGTGAGCTAAATGTTCTCTGTTATAATTTTCAATTAAAATTTTTGATTAATGCCCAGAAGTTATTTATAACACAACTCTAAATAATTTTCAAAACATGAACCAGAAAATGTAATAGTCATAATTACATAAATTGCTTTTCCTTGGATTTCTGTATTTCCTTACAACCTTAGCACTTTAACAAAAAGGACAGTACAAAATTATTGAATGATCAAGCTTATTCTGTGAGTCAAATGCAATGGTATTTGCTAATATCTTTCTGCAAGCCAATTTATGAGCAGAATTAGGAAAAAGATGAGTAAGCACATGAATTCAAGTTTATTGACACGCAGTGATGCTTAGAATGGAGCAGATCCACTCCCATAGTGGTGTGGTAGAATGGTCAACTCTTCCACTGACAGAAGGTGATGTAGACATGGTATTGGTAAAATAGGTAGCATTTTTCAGTCATGACACTGGGAAAGACATTTGGCTTAATTTTTTTCTCATTTAATATACATAACAGTACAATAAGGTAAATATTATTAGCTTCCATTTTGAAAATTAGGAAGCTGAATCTTAAGTAAAATGGCTCAAGAGCACGTAGTTGGTAAATGGTAGTAAGATACTATATATCTTACAGTTATGTTAAAGTTCAGATAAGATGGTTATATGAAAATGCTTCCTAGAAAGATCCAGGCAAATATGAGACTCCATTATATTCTCATCTCAGTTCTTTTTAAAATTTATGTTATCAGTAAGTAACTAAATATATAAATTAGGACTTTCACTATCAAAGTCAATATGAATTTTTAAGGTAATTTCTGATGAATACAAAAGACATCAGCAACTCAATAATACTTCTCAGGATTACTGTAGAGTTTGTATAGGTTTGGCAAGAAAAATCTGATCCCAAAATTACAATACTCGAGAGTTTCTAAATAGTATGTTGTTCTTTTTTAAATATTGGCTCTGTATCTGGTTTCTCTCTGCTTTTATTACTCCTTTCTGTTCACCCCTCTTTTAATTCCATTACATTGCCGAGTTTCGATTTTGCAATGCCTTCTGGGGTGCAATGCACATACCATTACTGTGATTGTTAAAAACCAACCATAACAATCTGCACATTTCTGTAATTAAAAACAAATCAGGATAATGCAAGGGACATTTAGGGAGTAGTGCTAATATGTATATGCCTTACATTAAAACATAATTAATTATATTTTTAATGTATTAATGTTGTGTCTTGACTAAGTTTTTAAGCTATAGAAAGCTGGAAACAATAAACAACTTGATAAACCAAGATTTACATTTTATATTATATTTAGGCTGAAGCACAATGAATGCAAAAATGTTTAGTATATACTTTTACCAAGGAAAAAAAGAGTCTACCCTCTTACCCCAGTTCTCATTTTGCATTATTTCTATGGAAATCTTCATGAATTTTTAGTGTAATTACTTCCAGCAGGTGTTCAATTCCCTTATCCTGATAATAGGAAACACAGTAGAGTGAAAGAATATCTTTTAGAAGAGTATATGAAAGAGTTTGGCGGTGTTCATGAAAATAGGCCAAACAAGGGGAAATTTTGAAGTTACTTTAAAGATGTCAAAATACATCTTTCAGGTTGATTAAAGTGATGACTTATTAAAAACAGTCTTAAAATTATATTTTCAAAGAAAAGGGGTAAATGGAGAGACAGTAACTTAAACATTAAATCCCATTTTGAGTTCATAAAAAGAAACCCAAAGCATTTTCATTTTTTTCAACCTTTTGTATAGAGTATCACAAACAAATTCAAACCAGATGTAAGTTGTAATATGTGGGCATTTGTTACTTCACTTAGTTCTGTGTTCTATATGTCATGTAAAGTACACATTTTTCAGATTTGGTTAAAATGCCCAGAGTTTCATGGGGTTGGGGTTGGGGGGGGGGGGATGGAGTTATATAATTGCAAAGCAGGCCTTTGAAATTTTTCTGTTGTTAAATGCTTGGCAAAAAATATATACTACATTTAATCCACAAAGGCAAGTGTGAGGAGGATTCTCAGTGTTTTTTACATCATGTTCAGAATCTAGCTAAGAAATTGTGCTGAGGAAGTCTCAAGAAAGAGAAATAGGTTGCACTAGTCTGTGCCTGCATGAGCTATGGAACGATATCATTCATTGTAATGATAATTGGGTGTGTCTTCCCAGATGTATTGGGGTGCACACTCAGATAATCAGAGTTTCTAGGATGGGGGCATATGGTGGTTGAAAATGTCCTAACAGTACGACAGATGACATGGGAAAATGAAATTTCCAGAGTGCTCAGCAGCAAAATTTCCATTTCTCTATATGGAAAGAGTATCAATTAACCTGATGTTTAAATACGTACATGTTTAATGTCCTGCTGCATATGTTCTCTGAAATAATGTCATATGAAACAGTTCTTATCTAATTAAAATAATGTTTATCAATCAAAACAAGTTTGAATGTGAGTTAGAGGGATGAAATTATTTTCTGTAGCTCTTATAAGTAAAGACCTTATTTCCAGGGTCACTTTTTATATAAAAGTAAGATAGAAGTGACAGCCTCAGGAAATAGCTGGAGATAACAAGTTATGGAGTTTCCTGTTCCATAAACCCAACTTTTTTTGACTTTATTTTTTCCTAATATTTCCCAGATGACTGATGTCTGCAATGCTGGAGATTTAGCTTAAGAGTATAGCTCCTAATAATTCCAGTCAGTGGTCAATTAATTGAGTTGATTAACGCATCCATTGAAAGCAAAGTCAAAGATCTGAATGATTCCATAATTTCAGATTTGTTGCTATTTGTTCAATTGCTGTAAGCCAAAATACGTGACCCTGGACATGTAAACAGTGCATGTTCTTTGTAGTTGAGACTGTGTGGCTGCAACTGGGCATCACTGTGCCTTGAGAAGCAGCTTGCAGTGCCAGTTTCTTGACTTTTTTGTAGACAAAGGCTTATCCATTATTAACTTCCTTGGCATCTTGCATTCTCCTGACAATCATACCAGTTAAAAAGTAGATTAGGGCCCTAACCAGTTTGGCTCAGTGGATAGAGCATCGGCCTGCGGACTAAAGGGTCCCAGGTTCACCTCCGGTCAAGGGCATGTACCTTGGTTGCGGACACATCCCCAGTAGGGGATGTGCAGGAGGCAGCTGATTGATGTTTCTCTCTCATCGATGTTTCTAACTCTCTATCTCTCTTCCTTCCTGTCTGTAAAAAAATCAATAAAATATATATATTTTAAAAAGTAGATTAGGGAATTGGCTAGAACTCAATTCCATGCTTCTGTCGTCAAACTTCTGTTATCTGAAGTAAACTTAAACTTGTTGAGCTTCAATTTCCTTTAAAGTAAAAGAATAAATAGTAACACATGTTAGAAGGTTGTTGTAAAGATACAAACTGTCAGTTATAAAGTATGTCACAGTGGTATGATGTACAGCATGGTGACTGTAGTTAATAATACTGTATTGCATATTTGAAGGTTGCTAAGAGAGTAAATCTTAAAAGTCCTCATCACAAGAAAAAATATTTTAAGTATGTATGGGGACAGATGTTAATTAGACTTACTGTGCATTCTGCAATACATACAACTACTACTTCATTATGTTGTATACCTGAAGCTAATATAAGGTATATGTCAATTATACCTCAGAAAGGTTATTATGACCATTCAGTGAGATGATGTATACAATATTCATAGCACAATGCCTGACAAAAGATGGGCAATCAGTAACTATTCAATGAATGAAGGTTTTCATCCAAGTATAAAGGGAAATCCTACAGAGAAACAAATGATGTTAGGTGTGAAATCAAGATGAATTTGTCTTATACAACTGCCCTTTCAAGAGGCAGCCTGGCTCCATTCAAACCACAAGGGGGAAAAAGGCAAAAAAAAAAAAAAAAATCCTAGAGCAATGCGTCTCAGATTTTATATGCTTATGAATCACCTAGAATTTTTTAAAATGCAAGTTATGACTCCGTGGGTGGGATCTGAGAGGCTGCATTTCTCACAACCTCCAGGTGGGGCATATGCTTGCCGCTTGTTCACCGGTTACACTTTAGCAAAGTCCTGGAATGCATGGCAGTTTAATAAGAAATACTCCACTTGCCCTGGACGGGCAGCTCACTTGGTTAGAGCATCATCCAACACACCAAGATTGCGGGTTCGATCCCTGGTCAGAGCACATACAAGAAGCAACCAATGAATGAGTAAATAAGTGGAACAACAAATCAATCAATGTTTCTCTCTCTCCTCTCCCTCCCTCCCTTCCTCTCTCTCCCTAAAAATCAACCCGTAAAAAAAAAAAAAATCTGTTCTTAAATTCACATTTGTCTAGCCCAACATTCTGTTTCCTGAAAGAACAGCTTAACGTTAATTAATTCATTTATTTAGAAGAAGATTGTTTAGTGTCGACTATGTGCCAGGCTCTGTTTTAGGTTCTAAATATAAAATAAATGAACAGATAAGAATTGTGCCCTCATTGGGCTTTTAATATAATGGTAGTATCAGACAATAAACATTTAAGCAACTAAATAAAATAGTAGTGGTTAAAACTATAACGAAAATCAAATGGAATTACTGTGAGATTGTGAATGGTCAATCCAGTCTCCTCTGGGCAGGAGACAGTTGAACCGAAACCTGAATGTGGAGAAGCCCTCTGCGGTGTGTAAAGGTCTGGAATGTTCATACAAAGTGAGGAGTGAGTGCAAAGGCTCTGAGGCAATATGAGATTGGTTTGTAGGAGGATAGGGGGAAAGCTACTATGTATGGCTAGAACAAAATGCCATTATTTGAATACAAGACAATGGTGGGAGCAGTCAGAGTGGCAAGCATGGACAAGATCACACCTGGCAAAGTTGGGGGAGTGTAGTAAAGGCGGAAATCTTAGAGGTTGAGTCCAAAGTGGGTTTGAACAGCTCCACAGAGAGTTACGATATACTCTAGAAGGAATGTGCCTACAGGAAATACACCTGGCCAAGCAGAACAAGATACGTAAAAAAGAATAAGGAATGAGATACCGGTTGAAAAAACAAAACTCAAAAAGCAAAAAAATGTTCAAATTGTACATCCATTAAGTTTACACTAAAAGAAACAAAATGTATCACTGATGCCATGCAAATTGCTCTAATAGCACACATGTAGCACACGCTCAATTCCTACAGAATAAATTTCTTCTGAGCAAAATGATTAAGTAACTATTAGAGAAGACATAAAACTGTAATTCCAGGTTCACTATAAACTGTAGCCCCAACCTTGCCTTACTTTCCATAGGATGTTGGAAATTAAAGTGAAAGAGAGTAGCTGGAACAATAAAGGTTAGCAATGAAGGACATAAGATGTATGCAAGCCACTTCTTGCACTAAGAACAAAAGTCTAGTAGGAAAAATACTCATCATTATTATGTCAATTGTAAAATATTAAATGCCTTGTATTATGAAGTTTGTACTCTACCTATATTCCTATAAATCCACAATATATTATATTGTCTTATTGGAATACAAGCCAAACCCTAAAGCAAATAAAAATAGAATCAAAAGAGATCCCACAGATCAGATTAAATAAAGAAGAATGAATTATATTATGACCACTCAATTGTCATTTTAGTAAGTCTCACTTACTAGTGAATATGCCCAATAATTTAAGGCTTGCAAACTAGTGGTTATCTACACTAATAAAAGAGAAAGATGCCAATTGACTGTAGATTCGTGACGCCCACCAGCCAATCAGGAGTGAGTATTCAAATTGACCCAACAAAGATGGCGGGTTAATTTGCATACACAGACACCAAGCACCCGGGGGCGGGGTGGGATGCTTGCGTCGTCACCATGGTAACAATGCAGGCATTCCGCACTGCCCCAGCCGCTCTGGGCCTCTGGGCAGCTGAAAGGAGGCTTCGGGTTGGAATAAGGCAGAAAGGTGGCTCCAGCCAGAGGAAAGGCAGTGCCGGCAGCCAGGGGAAGGAAGGCCCATTCTTGCACGAATCTTCATGTATCGGGCCTCTAGTTAATACATAAGTGCATTTCAATTGACTTCTGATTTTCTGTCTTATTTTTCAAGTATATGAATAAAGGATTATACGTTAAATTGGTGCCCCAACCTTCCATCAGTGAGAAACAGCTTTGAGTTGTTTTTTTAATAGTGATGAAGGGTGGCATAGTCAGGCACCCTTTATCACCTGAGTGACTACTGCTTAGGGCACACATTTCTGATATTCATCCAAAATTATGGTTATATTCTGTGGCAAATTACCAGATTAATTTTTGCTTGTTTGTATATTATTTCACTTTGTTCTATTTGACCTCATTAGCACCCTACATTAACCAGCTAAGCCAACGAGTTGAGACTTTTTCCACTCTATTCTGGTTATTTATTTGTAATTCTTTCAGTTATCTTTGGCATCTATTAACAGCAACGGTATTTTCTTTCTCATTGGCCTGCTGTATAACTCATTGTATTTATTCAACAAATACTAAATGAGTTTCGAGAGCAAGGGAGGAAGTAGAGTGAGATGAAGCTAGAAAGGGACACAATAGCCAGGTCATTTGAGGTACTGTATACTTTTTAAAAATCTGGTCTCTATCTTAACAGCAATAGAAGCCACTGGAGATTTTTAAGCACGTAAGGGACACCATCATACTTCTGCCATTTCCTTACTTTGTCATTTTCTCCCTCCCACAATGGGACCTCCTTAAACAGTGCTTTTATAATGGTATCCTATCATTTACATTTCTGGCTATTTCCAACTAATGAACTAATTTTTTAATGAAAGAAAAAGGTTGCCAAGTGTACATAATTAAATTCTCAAGGTGACACAGGAGTGTTTGCAAATAGAGATACCTATGAGTTGGGTCATGAAAACATATGATTCCTTCTATGGATAGAGTCATTATTTATAAGTGATGGCTCATCTCCAATAATTAAATGAAGAGGGAAACATATTTAATTGATGCTCCTTCTTGTAAGTGTAAAATTACTGGGAAAGTATCTGCAGCATACAAATACTTTCAACAATGTACTTGATCTCTATATACCTAAGCTTGATATAATGGAAGAAGATATATAGATAGATAGATACTAGCAGTTATCCATAAATGAGTCTTCATATATACATACATATATATAAAATATAGAGTTATATATAATAAATTTTATATATTATATATATATATATATATATATATATATATATTCTTTTTTCTGGTGTGGTTTTAACATCTGGCTGGTCACTCTTTTGCATTTATATTTAACTAAGAACAAAAGGGAAATAACCTAATTTATCTTGGTGCCCATCTGGTTTCAATTGCTCATTTTACATTTATTTAAAAACTAGAGGCCCAGTGCATGAATTCGTGCACAGGTGTGGTCCAGCCGGCCTGGCCCCAATCAGGGCGGATCAGGGCCGGGCCTGTTGGGAGGTGGTGAAGGCAGGAGGTTGGCCGGCCATCACACCCCGATCAGGGTCCGATTAGGGCTGGGCCAGCTAGGGGGAGGGGCCAAGGTCGATTGGCTGGCAGGCCCCCCGATTGGGGTGGGGTGGTCAATTGGGGGCAGGGCCAGCCATGGGGAGGGGCTGTGGGTGGTGGGATGGCTGGCCCTGCCCCTGAATGGGGTGGGGGGGGCTGATTGGGGGGGGGGCATTGGCCAGGGGCAGGACCATGGGAAGTTGGCCGGCCAGCCCCACCCCTGATTGGTGTTGGGGGACTGATCAGGGGTGGAGCTGGCTGGGGGGAGGGGCCATGGGATGATTGGGGTAGTAGGGGCTGATTGGGGGTGGGGCCGGATGTGGGCAGGAGCTGTGGATGATGGGCTGGCTGGCCCCACCCCCAAATAGGGTGGAGGGGCCGATCAGGGGCCAGCAGCCTTGAGGAGGGGCCATGGGTGTTTGGCTGGCTGGCCCTGCCCCTGATCAGAGTAGGGGGGCCTGATCGGGGGCAGAGCTAACTGGGGGGAGGGGCCACGAACCAATCAGGGTGGTGGGGGCCCATCGGGGGTTGGTCAGCCACCCTTCCCTCAATGGGGGTGGGAGAGGCCAATCAGGGGTGGGGCTGGCTGGGGGGAGGGGCCGCGGGAGGTTGGCTGGCCAGCCTCACCCCCCAATCGGGCTGGTTCGGTGGCTGTAGTGGGCGTCATAGCGACCGGTCGTTACGACGTTCCGGTCGCTGGCTTTTACATATATAGATGATAGATTGTTGATGATGATGTCTTTCCCAGGAGAAGAAGTTGACAGACAGCTGTGCAGAGATGCTATCTTCCCCATCCCTGTCGCCTGTTATGCCCCATGCCCAAGGGACTGTGTGCTCACCATGTGGTCTGCCTGGTCCTCCTGCTCACACACCTGCTCAGGGAAAACCACAGAAGGGAAACAGATACGATCTCGGTCCATTCTGGCTTACGCGGGTGAAGAAGGTAAGGTTACCAGCTTCAGAAGGCACTTGGGTTCCTTTCAGAAGTTGGCATGCATTTTCTTTGTCTTGCCTGGATAAGATGATGCTATAGAAAAATCGACTTCCAAAAATCCAGCAATCCAAGGAGATTTTATATGTGTTAACATACCTGACATCTTGCTTCTGTTTTGGGTTGTTTTCCTGAGCAGGATGCAAGGGTGATTTCTTTTCTGGGTCCTTGTCCAGATGGATTCGAAGAATGAAGCCCCGGACAAGAGATGGTAGATGAAAAGGGTAGAAATGTATTGGAAGCAAATACAGACTCCCAGGTAGGGAGGGGGTCTCAAGAGGGTAACCCACTAAGCTCTTTGTTGCTGAGGTTTATAAAGGCTGCAGTTATCTCTTGATACTCCCTTCTCATTGGTCACTCTTTTGCAGAATATCAGCTTCAAAGCCCAAACCCCACACGGTGGCCCCCTTATTCTCTCCTGCTTCAGTGGTAAAATTCTCTATCTCCTGTGAAAATCAGTTTTCCTTTCTCCCATTTGTCAGCATTTCTCTATTCCCTGTGAAAGTTTGTTTCCTTTTTCTCCCCATACCCTGTGGCTTTTCCTTATCTTCTGTGAACGGAGGTCTTCCTCTCCCCTTATCCTGTGGCACCCTTTATTTTTTTCTCTGTGAATGTGTGCCTTCTGGTGGCTCCACCCCTCATCTATGCCTTCCTCCCCCCTGGACCCTATTCATTCAGAAATACCCCTAAACCTGCCTATTTTATCCCTAAAACTCCTTTCACTTCTGTTCCCCAAAATTAATCTTAAAAGAAAATCTATATTAATAAAAGGGTAATATGCTAATTAGACTGGATAGACCGGATATCTTCCGGACATCCTTCCTGACAAAGCCATGGTGGTGGGGGCCAAGGCAGAGGCAGTTAGGGGAAATAAGGGGAGAGTGGTTAGGGGCAATCAGGACAGCAGGGGAGAGTGCTTAGGGGCAATCAGGCCAGCAGGGGAGAGCAGTCAGACATGCCCTGAAGGGTCCCACATTGGAGGGGGTGCAGGCCGGGCTGAGGGATCCCCCCTCATGCACGAATTTTGTGCTCCGGGCCTCTAGTCTTTAATAAAAGAAGAAAGACTTTTAAACATGAGCTCACTTTGCCTTTTTTCCTACCTAATAATTCAAATTCTTTCCAGTTTAAAGCATTAAACTTGTGAAAAGGTCTAAAAATGGCTCCCACAATTCCAGATGTCAGGTTTCATTGGTTTTTCTCTCTTTCAGCAGTCAGTTTTTCTCTTTGAAATCACCCTCCACCGTCTCATAAATAGGCAAATATATTCAATAATAAACTTAATTTAAAAATAAACATCAACATGGCTGGTGCTTTACTGAATACTACATGAATTTTCAACCATTCAGTTTTCTAACCAGGGGCTCTGAGATCCACAGTCTCATATGTAGATTGTGTTCATTTAAAAAATATGTTCTCTTTGATCACTTCATCCTACTGGGTGCATAAAGCATGTTTTGTCATATATTCATACCTCACTTGTGTTTGCTTCATTGTCAGGAAATAGAAGGCTCTTAGTAATTGTCTCTCAGACTTATATCCAAATGCTAATTTGGCCTCTGTGTGACTTGGTGATACAATGTCATGCTTAATCTTGTCATTCTGGAAAAGAACACAGGAGTAAGGAAAACACAGAAGTAAATCAACTTCAGTCACATTAAGGCATGTTCTGTCTCAGGATTATGTATTTAAATGTGATTAAGCTGAATGGCTCTTCTCATTCATAGAATAAATGATGATTTCTATTTGTAGTAAGCATGTGTTTCTCTATGTATACTCCCAAATACTTAATTTTGGATGAGTTTTCGGGTTACCTATTTTATTTTTCTGTTTATGAAACAGTGATGAAAACCTGAGAGTATTCTTATTTGATCCAACTTGCTATCAGTATATGTAACATCTATACAAAAAATATAACTTCCTTGGCCTTAAGACATGAGAGAGAAAAAATAGATTTTAAAAAGTCAACATATGGGAAATTTTCCAATTTCCTCTAGTGTCCCAAACTTTATTCCTGTCACCTTAAAATAAATGTATCTTTTTGCTACCAAAAAAAAAAAGAAAAAAAAAAGGTGTATGAGTGGAACCTAATAGAAAAGTAGCTCCTTTTAGAGAGAAAATTATATTATCTTTGTTGTCGAACAATAACTCTAACCTTGTATAGATTACATTCAGACTTCAAACTCTATCAGCTCAGATTATGTCCTGAACTTCATTAAAATTAAATCTGTGGTCACCCCGCTTCCTATAAATCCATTATACTCCGCAGACACTTGCTGTGTGACTAGTAATGAGTGACTTTTTGCCCCATGAGTCACATGATGAAGATTTTGCCGTGCTTGCAGAACTCACCAGATCATTATTTCTGTAGACATGATGCTTCACACTGAAAGGTCATGAAATGCTTTAAAGGCAGAAATTTATGATTGCTCTTAGATATGTATCATCCACTTAGTGTGAAAGGGTGAGGCTTCCATAATTTTTAATTAAGTCTAGTAGCTGCATCCTAAGCAAGCTGTGCTGGAAAATCATAGGTGTTTATATAGTAAATCATAAAGGCATAAATTCAAAATGTAACCACAGAAAAGCCACATCAATGGGGAATCCACTGCTATTTGTCTCTGGTAATAACACTTACAAAATCTGGTGTAATTACATGAAATATTTAATGAAGAATCTATCCTTCAGAAAATATTTATTTAATACCTATTATTTGCTGGACTCCTACACATATTTTATCTTCCTCAAAGCAAGCATTTTATAATTCTGAGATTTTTTTTAAAGTACTTAAGAACTAGATTTCTAGGAACTTTAAAATATTTTCCTGCAATTAGATAACCCTTCATAATTCTAAATAAAAGTAGGAGGTCTTTGTATTATTCCACAAGAATTAGTGTTTTGTATGTGTCATAAATGTTTCTAATTTTCTGTGGATCAGGAAATTACTGTGATACTTTAAGGGGAAAGATCACATTAGTAAAATTACATACAGAGCTTTTAGACATAAAATTATAGAAATTTCTGTTGAAATAACTTTTGGACAAATTCATGAACAAAGTATTTATCTGGACTTACAAAATAAATACAGAAACCTATACTTTTGTTTATTTCAGTCATAAATTTACCTTAAACATTATATGAAGATCATATAACCTCATAAGGACTAAGTTTTGCTGCAGTTACAGACAGCTCAGAAGTTTCATAACTTAAAAAAACAATTATTTCTGCCTTGTGGAAATTTTGCTGCAGTGTTGGGTAACTCTACAAAGCCATAAAATGTCTCAGCATTGCACCTCCTTATAAAGACCTACTTCATAATCTCCATGTCAGTGGAAGAAGATAGTTGGAGAGTCTGTCTGCTAATTTTAAAGCATCCACATTAAATTATTCCCTCTAGAAGTGCTTTATATAATTTCCACCGACATTTCTTTGGAAATCATACAATCATGACTTGAAGTTGGACCTAACTTCAAGCAGAGTGGAGGCAAATGTAATCCTACTGTGTGCTAAAAAAAAAAGAGGAGTGCTGACTGCTGACCTTACACCTGCTTAATTCAGTCTTCTTATTGTGTGTATGTGTGCATATGTTTGTCTACATCTATGTCTATATCTCTGTCCCTAGATATATGATGAAGGACTATTCCACGTGGCCTTAATTCAGTAGAGAAACCAGGCCTCTCCATTGTTAAAATGTTATAACTTTTATTATTTCTTTATTTCTATTAAATAAAATATAACAAAATATAACTTCTTCCTCTTATTATACCTGTGCTATGCCAGCATAGCCAAGGGTTCGGCGAGCCTGAGGGAGGGCGGTGAAGGATGTAGAAAAGACAGACAAAGAGAATAAGCTGGGTCTAGGTGGATCTTTGTTCCTGGCTGAGGCCACAGAGAAAGATCCAGAAGGCAAGCTGATGCTTTATTTTATAGTCAGAGGTAAAAAAGGTAGTGGTCACCATAGTTACAATGTTCTTGTGAGTTTCACTTGTTTTGGCAGCACTTGCTACACCTCCCATAGCCCATTAGCTATCCAGGAAGGATCTAGGGAGCATCATAAGGTCAAGTTTAATTATGCTAAGAGGGCTGTGCCCTCTAGGCTGGGACTTGTTTGTGGCTTTGCCAACAGGTCAGTCCAAGGCTTAACCCTATAGCCGCTCCCTACAATATTTCTTTCTTTTCCCTTTCCTTTCTCTTTTTTCTGTCCTTCCCTCTTCCTTTCTGGCCTTTTTCTTTCCATTCCTGAACAGCCATTAGGTGGAGCCAAGCAGTTGAGCATCTTTGCCAGTAGGTGGTGGGGGAGGGGGAGTAGTGTCTGAAGTGGTCCAGAGTGGGTTGTCAGAGCCAAGCTTGGGTGAGAAGGGCATCCCCCATGGGAAGAAGGTGGCCTGGCACAAGTGTCAGAGGCACAGAGTAGGCTTAGCAATGGGAGATGAGAATTTTATGAGAGGGTAGAAGCGGAAACCCAACACAGGACATCAGAGCACAGGCAGATGTTTTGTTTTAAAAAAGTCAACATATGGGAATCCCAGCATTGAGGCAGCCAGTCCAGTGTGGAGTGCTGGGGCCAGGCAGGGGTTGAGAAAGTTTTCTGTAATTGGGGTGTGGCCTGATGCAGGGTGTCAGAACATGGCAAGGTCATGAAGTGTGCCACGCCAGCACAGACAAGGGTTCGGGGAGCCTGAGTGGGGGCAACGAAGGATGGAGAAATGATAGACAAAGAGAAAAAGCTGGGTCTAGGTGGATCTTCTGTGCCTTGCTGAGGCCACAGAACAGTTCCAGACTGCAAAGCTGAGGCTTTATTTATCATCAGGGACAAACAAGGCAATTGACAATGTTCTTGTAAGTTTCACTTGTTTTGGCAGCACTTGCTGCCCCTCCCACAGCCCACTAGCTACCCAGGAAAGATCTAGGGAGCAGTTAGAAGATCAAACTTAATTATGCTTAGAGGACTGTGCCCTTCCAAGCTTGGGACTTGTTTGTGACTTTGCCAGCAGGTCAGTCCAAGGCTTAACCCTATAACCGCTTCCTACAATGAAGGTATCCTGTGTGTTCAGCAATGGAGCTGGCAGAGAGAGATTGGTGGTGGGGAGGGAGGACCAAATAAGTACATGTATTAAAAATAATAGGAGTCAGGTTTCCTATTGCTGGAGGAGCCAGTCAGCAATATGTTAAGCAAGAAAACTAGAATAAACCCTGTTGTATTGCATTGAAATTTAAAGTTATCAATGTGAATTCATTGTGTTCAATTCACTAAGACAGACATAGAAATAAATATAAATGTGAGTATATGTATTTTTTATATATCTATATATATAAAAAGCCAGCAACTGGAACGCTGTAATGACCAGGATGATGGGTCACTATGATACCCACTGCAGCCAGTGAACCAGCCCAATGGGGGTGGGGGGCCAGCCGGCCACCCCTGATCATCCCCCCTACCCCAATAGGAGGCAGGGCCAGCCAATTGCCTGCGGCCCCTCCCCTCAGCCAGCTCCACCCCCAGTTGCCCACACACACACCAATCAGGGGTGGGGCTGGCCGGCCCACTGCCCACAGCCCCTCCCCATGGCCAGCCCTGCCCCCATTTGGCCACCCCACCCCATTCACCCACGGCCCCCCCCCCAGCCAGCCAGCTCCTGCTGTCTCCTCCCAACAGGCCCAGCCCTGATTCACCCCGATTGGGGTCAGGCTGGCTGGACCCCACCCATGCACGAATTCATGCACTGGGCCTCTAGTATAATATGTAATATACATATATTAGCTATAGCTACTGAAAGGATCTGAGAAGTACTTTATATTAATTCCAAGACTCCAGTAGCCATAAGCGCATTACTGCTTAGATCTTGGTTCTAATGCTGTTCTCCAGAAGAAAGGAACCAGGGTCCCTTGGAGAAATGGCTGATTCCAAGGCTAGACTAGGAAAAGCACAAGAAGTGCCTGGAGAATCTCATGCCACAAAAGAAGAAAGAGGGAAATGTGTCAAGAGGTCACAGAAGGGAGCTTGAAGGTCTCTACTGACCACATATGGGAAGAATTTGAACGTTAAGATAATGATAACAGATTACAACCCATTACATAAAATAGGAAACCATGGATCCACACTTGATATAAGTAAATAAATGCTTTACTTGAATACCCGATGAAGAGCATTATATTTGCAGGGTGCATTATCTCCCTGGTGGAGAAGTCTGACATACACCACCTTAATCCAGAGATCAACAGTTGCATCATTGGTAATGCTCCAGCTAAAATCCCGCGCTCCTGGTGTGGTATAGCGAGAATATGACATCGCTTCTGTGATATCCCTGTCAAAAATGCATATTGCAGAATCTAAACATGAGGAAACATTTGACAGATCCCAGATTGAAAGTCACTGTACAAAATAACTGGCCTTGAATCTTCAATTCTCTAAATTACGGAAATCAAGGGAAGACTGCAGAACTATTTCAGATTGAAGGAGACTAACAAGACATGACAGCTAATTGCCATAATTGATTCTGAACTAGATCCTTTTGCTATAAAAAGGACATTTGAGGACAGTGGCAAATCTCAATGGGTTTGAGGATTAGATGGTAATAATGTTTCAGTGTTAATTTCCTGATCTTGAATATTGAATGTGCTAATGTATAGGAAAATGTCCTTATTACAGGAAATACGCACTAAAGTATTGAAGTAATGGGGCAACGTTTCAATAACTTCTTCCAAATAGTCTAGGGAAAAATTATTGATAGTATACTTTTAATTGTCCTGTGATTTTGAGGTTGGTTCAATATTAAACCACCAAAATAATAGAATAAAAATGATTTGAATAATATAATCGCTTACACTTACAATTTTGGGTAACATTATGTAACCTATTATCAGCAACACACAGAAGTTGTCATAAAATGCTGCTTATGTTGAAATGTATTTTGGAAACAAAATCACCAATGGTGACTGGAGGTAATTAATATATGGAAGAAAGTAAAAATATTTCTTCTCAAATTAAAAAATAAAATGCATGTGGGGGGTGGGGCACGGGTGTGCATGTGCGTGTGCATGTGTGTGTATCTTCCAAAACTTTGACTTCTGGCTCAATAAAATTGTAATTCACTTTTAACATTATATGATACCTTAAGGTAAGAAAAACCCCACTTCCTTCTGTTGTGTAAACTATAATCCCAAAAGCTTCTTTAAAATTATGTTGGAAGTCCTAAAGGAAGCAATCTTTTAAGACATAAATCTTTCATATTTTTAATATAAATAGTATTAGGTTGAATTTGAATTAAAAAGTTTAAATTGATGTTAGACTTACAGCCTCCTTATCTTTTTGAACCCATGCTGCAGATCCTTAACAAACGAGGTCTAAAAAAGAAAAATGATTTTCAAAGTGTTTTCCCCTAAGTATAATAAGTAAAATCTGTTCATTCTCATTATAAAGTTAATTATTCACACAGAGCCAGAAATGAGATAATATTTATATTTTCAAAGTTCAGAATGACTAGATGTTATAACTTCATCAGCCACATTTTAGTGTGCCCTTATACCTGCTTTATC
This sequence comes from Eptesicus fuscus, assembly GCF_027574615.1. Lineage (NCBI taxonomy): Eukaryota > Metazoa > Chordata > Mammalia > Chiroptera > Vespertilionidae > Eptesicus > Eptesicus fuscus. Next base: position 21,222,174 of record NC_072486.1, read on the forward strand.
CATGCAGAGAATAGATGCAAATT